>NW_010237689.1:0-16843 GCF_000690775.1 Eurypyga helias | reverse complement strand
AGCTAATAGATGCTTAGCACAACATTTAATGGGGGAGTAACAGATCTCATCCTTACACATGGTCTTATTCAGGTAGTAGAGGGAATGCAGCCTTTATTTCCCATGTCCTGTAAAGACTTTGAAATTACTTTTTTTCCCCTCATCTTGATTAATGGAAAGTGTTTGCTACTTAGCTCTATTTGTAGAACAAAAATACCACAAGATATAAAATAATGCATTAACAATTTTAATTATTATTCCCAAGCAATCAGTTAGGCCTAATTTGTTTCATTAAATATATCAATTTTGGATTAGTTCAAACCGAACACTATAAAAAATTTAATTTGCTCAAAGTTACCACAGAAAACTATAGCACTACAATACTGTGGACTCAGTCCTACATTATTTTCTGGTCTGCATGTCCAAGGCTTCTTAAGTGAAATAACCAAATTACTATTGACTTGAATGGTTTTAAGGGTGCTAATCACAAAATCCTTGCGGTTGGCAGCAACACTAACTTTGTATTTGATCCCATATTCCTAAATCCATTGTTATCAATGGCATATTTCAGCTGAAGTTCATTAGTAATTTTTTAAACTTAAAGAAAAAAAAAAGAAACGTTTAGCATTGCTGTTTCTCTTGCTCAGACATTATCCTATACTGTTCTTGCAAGCTTTAATCTAGAACATGATATGCCCTTATTTCTACTAACTCTTAGCAACATAACATTACTGGAGAGTGAAAACATCCAAAGAAGAAAGAAAAGAGCAGCAAACCTCAAATATACTTTGTAGAGTTTTAGAATGAGGAAAAGAAGTACGGTTTCCACATTGCCATTAAATTCAACTAGGAAGTTTTGCAAATCTAAGCTTACTCCTTTCACACATATTCCAACAGTTCAGCACTTTTCTCACAGATATTTTCATTCATCAGAGCTTTTGCACACACAAAAGCAGGGGATGTATACCAGTAATAAAATTTATTTTAGACCAATGTGCAAGTTTATGGACTAAGGAAAGCCTGTTGGGAAACTTCCTACTGTATATGTACTACATATTACACCCTAACAATAAAAAAAAAATATTTCTATTTCTTCATACCTATGAAGCATTAATAATAGATAATTAATAGGTTGCCAATTTTAAAAGAATTTCTGCATAAAGACAAATAATTACATTAAATGTAGCCTATGCAAATTTCATAACATATACAGAATATCAGTGCTTTTCTCTTCATCTTTTTTGTTTAAATCATGTGTTAGGAAAAAAAAAAGTTATAAAATAAACACTGATGGCTTAGAACCAAATTTCAGTCTAACTGAAGAACTGCAAGTCTGACGGTCATATTCTCACTCTGAGTAACACTCAAAATACATCTATATTAGTTTCATTTCCTTTGCTCTTTACTGCTGTTTACCTCAAAAGAATAGAAATTTGTTTTCATCATACATTCTATTGCTTTTCTATTTATTTTCTTGTTTCAAAACCTTTATACTAAGTTTCACTCCTTCATGGTCATTTTTCTTTGATATTAAAATCAACCATTGATATTTTTATTCTTTTTTTATAGTAGAATTGTTTTGTATTTTAAAATTTAGTCTTTGTAATACATCCACAAGAATCAGGATGGAACCAATTCCACATCAATTTTCTCATACATTTCAAACTGAAAACATTATTAGTCCATGATTTTTGCAGCCCTCCAGCAACTCTCACAGGAGGTCATACAGAGCCGCATGACAGCTATGAAATGATACTATATCATTAATGAATAACTTACCACAAAAGTCAAAATCCCTCAGCTTCTAGAGACTGCTTTAGTAATTATGTTACACTTTAATATTAAAATAATTATATTCTGCCCTTTCCTTCTTCTTTCCTATACCTCCATTTTGTGGAATATCTCCTACTTAGAAACAATTTATTATGAATGAGACTACAAAGCTTTAAAACTGTTAATGCAAATCAAGTCATTTGACAGCTTCAGAGTGAACAAACACTAATATTTTTTTCTAATTGCCTAATACATTCTCTTGAATAACTTGCAAATATTGAATACACACTTCTATCATTAGTATAATATAATCATAATGTTCCCATTTAATTACAATTTATTTGAATGACTATTCACCAGTTTCATGTTTTAAAATAATGGGAACATTTTACAAACTGCAATGTATTAGCTGTCTATCAATTCATTAGTATGAAGACAAGTTGCAAGATACATAGCTAATACTTTTATTAGGTCATAAAAAATATTAGGTCTTAAAAAATATTTCCTACTGATTTTGCCACTTCTGTGATGGACTGGCAGAAAGTAAGTTTGTTGCATGTCTAAAGGTGATGCAAAGACAACTGTATCCCAAGAATGATTTATTCAAATTACTTTTTTCTTTCCAATCTATGACACTAATAACCTCAGTTACTGGCATCAAACCAGTAAAAATGAATCATCTTAAATCTGAAGGGTATCAACTGCATTTTTATAGGCATGTTAAAAATAAAGGACTCTATAGTCAAATACAGGGTTATTTCAATCAAATATTTTCTACTTTGATTAAATGAGAGAAGAGCAGAACATAGAACATCATCTAGGAGAAATCAAGGAAAAAATGTCTGGATTGACCCTTCTGTACTTTTCACTCAAGCTCTCACTCCTCTCTCCTCTCAGGTATGTTCATCTCTGCTTGCTATTGTTCAGTAAAGTCTATTTTGCCACATACTCCCCATGCCTCTGTTTCCACGGAGGCAACAAAAAGATTGCAAGTCAGCACATCTTCCCCTACAGCTTCTTTCTGTCAGGTCTCTTTCTCTTCTGTATGTGCATCTTCATTATCACAACTGTGGTGGGACAGGCACCAAGGAACTGTCAGCAAATTCCTTGCTAACAGATAATGTTGTTGGTAGCCTTGTTTTGAAATCCAGACACAAAGTCTATTACTAGCAAAACTTTACCACATGGCTAAGGAAACAATCATATTTTACTTATTTATCCAGACTAAGGCATCTGAGAGAGAACGAGTGTGTAATATCATACAGTGGTGACAAAACTCTCTCTCAGTAACAAACTCATGCTAGACCTAAAATATTACTCAAGTTATTTACTAAAAGTGACTCTTCTTGAAATGAATACAAGCCAGACTGATTGTCATTCAAGCAGCTTCAAAAAATGACGTTAAAACAAAAGCACATATCTACTGTATGTTTTAAAACTATTCTCAAAATTACCCCGACTGTTAGTTGGTAATAAAACCTCCCTGCAAGTAAATGTGACTTCAGTGCTCACACTTTCACGTCCTTCTGCCACAAAAATGTCATTCCCACTAAAAATTATTATGAAAATATTAATGGGTGAACAGATGAAAAATAAAGAAATTTAAATATCTGAAGTATATAGGTCCTTAATAATTTCCTACTGTTCATTGTGAATTGCTCTTTCCCACAACAGATACCGTAGTATTACAAAACAGTTTGTGAAAGTACATTCTCTAATAGTAATACAGAATATATCCAGATTGTAGCCATGAGTATAAGCTCTTTTAATAACTCTGCCTGTTCTATATGTCTTCTGCAGGGGCATAACTGTCTCAACTTGAACATCATCAAAATGTTTTAATCAAAACTTAACATAAATTTATTTTTATAGGGTTTTCTTATTGAAAATAAGATTTTTCCCAACATCATTTATTCTTGGACAGGAAAATTCTTCATGGACAATTTCTTTCTTAGGATAGCCTTGCTTATACCTGTGTGACGTGTAAGGGCAAACAGAGCTATTTGTTTTCCTATTAATCTTTGCTCTGATTCATCAACATAATTTGGTAGTGTTTTTTCCTATGCATTTTCATATCCAAGGAAAAGCTGCTATGGACTTCTCACTCACTCTCTCCTCCACCCTCTATTTTACCATATTATTAATTTTAAGGATAATTTACTAATAGTTTAGTAAATTAAAATAATAGCAGTGCAATAAACAGCCCCTTTAAATGAATTGAAAGTATAGCCAATATCTGTTAGAACATGAGGCCATTCTCCACACTCAGAGGTATAAAACAAGAAGAAAAGTTAAGATAAAGCATAATGCAAAATAGCTAACATGTTAGATACGGCAAAAAAAGTCACTCGAATCCTCCAGCTTCTTCATCCTATTAGCTTCTATTTACATAGATTCTGGCAGAGCCAAGCTTCCTATTTCAATCTGATTGTAGCCAATAAAACTGTTATGTTTCTGATTTTTTAGCCAAACTAGAACAACAAGAGACTAGACTCATGGAGTATTTAAAGTTAGAGGGGCACCTGGGTGTTCAGTCCCCTGCTCAAAGCAGGACTAACTTCAAAATTGGATCAGATTGCTCAAGGCCTTGTCCTGTCAACTTCTGAAGATCTCTAAACATAGAGATGCTACAATCTTTCTGCAGAAATTGTTCTAGGGCTTAACCAGTCCCATTGAAAAATAAAAGTATGGACCATTCAGCTAATTTTGGGCATAGTTTTTGAAATCTAATGATAGTGTTCAGTGTCTACTTTAGCACTGATAGTTTGATGCTTGTTATTTTAGTGGGATAAATAAGGGTACAAGTATGAAGCCTGTGGCAGCTGGAAATAAACTGCTATAATAAAGAAAATGGAGAGAGAATAATACAGAAAACCATACATAAAAGAAAGAACAGAATATAATAGGAAAGTAATATAATAGGAAAGTAAAAACAACAGAGAACAGAAATACCATTGTTCTGACAGGATAAACATATGCAGAACAATATTTTTATGGAACAAGAGAAAATAACAGCTGAAATACATCGTTCTCACTCAGCAGTAAAATTGTATTTTTTTATTTATTGTGGAAACTTCCTAGAGATTGATTTTATTTTCAGGACATTTTACACATATTTGCACAACCCATTTTAATCCACTGTTTAAGTGTGTTTCAATACACTGGGTGTTCTTATCTAGATCTTCTTTCCAACCTATTACAGATCCTTCCCCTGAGGTGCAATGTTGTTCTCCCTACTGATCCAGTCACAAAGCTCAACACTTATTTCCTCAAAGCCTAATTTTGGAGCACATCTTTTTATCATTGGATTCCAATGTTTATCCTTAATGCCAAAAAATTCTTAGCTTGACACAGGGTGAATTTACATCTCTACACTTAAAAGTTAATTGCAGTGTGTAGCAGTCAAAGTAGCCAGATAGTGGCTACTTTTTCTGATGACATACAGTACCTGTTTGGGATGAGAGAGTATCTCTTTTGATACCTTTGATAATGCTCTGATTTTTCCCTTTGCTGGCTGTTCAGAGACAGGAAACCAAACCCCATTGATCACGTTCTCCTTTGTAGTACTACTGACTCTAATACCTTGCATCTATGCTTTTGCCATATTTGACTTCAAAAGATAATGAGATTATACACATGGAAAGCTGCTAAAAAGCTTCCCTTGTGTGCCTTCCTTGAAGATCAAATCAAACTGTAGGCATTAGTAACATGATTTTGATATATGCTACTTACAAGAAATTATAGAAGAAAATCACCACTTTTTCTGTAATAGCTTTTTTCCTTTAAGAAAAACTAGGTCTGTTGTTCAAATGAACATGCTTTCTTTTAGGATTACTGAAATGCCAAAATCTAAAATAAAACTACAGGCACCATGACAGGGTTCTGCATTACCAGAAACCCACAGGTTCTAGCCAATCTGACTTTTTGTAGAATTTGCCTTCCATGTAGTCGCTATATTCACTGTATTTCCATAGCTGCCTCTGCCACCTGTGGTCCTGGCTAGTTTATCAGAACAAGAAGCAGCAATTCATACATCTTTCTCCTCCTGATTTCAAACAGAGACACAACAATAAATACTGAGTAGGGTAAAAATAATGAAGATTATAGGTATTTCAACTCCTGGAAGGAAAGGATTAATTTGATTTTGTGGAAAAATGTTGTTTTTATCTTGCTCATAGTTGTTCCTCTCTTCCTTCTCCTCCCAATCTTCACTTCTGTCTTCAATTCTAATTTACAACATTACTGCTACAATGGGGAGGAGTGAATTATAACATAAATATTTCACTGCATTTGGTAAACTATTCTGATTGTGAGTGCAAATCAACAGTTAGTTAGTAGTGGCATTTGAGGTGGAACCTCACTTCTAAGGGTAGAAATATCTGTCATAGCATTACATACAAGCCAAAGATTAAAGGTTTCTAATATACCCACTCCAGTCAAATTACTTTGTTAATATGGGGAGAGGAAAAAAAAAAAAGGAGGGAAGAGGGAAGGATGGAGACAGAGAAGGAAAAAAGAAATTTGTGCAAATCTACCTCCTACAAAGCTTTCAGAGTCAATGCAGGAGGGATGTAGAGCTCTGAAAAACAGTATTAACCAGACAGGAATATACCCACACCGGTAGAAGTGCCATTCACAGAAAGATTCATACTGCTTGCATCCATTCACACATGGGTCCTACAGAAATAATATAAAGTGCAAGAGAGTACTGGATGTGCCATTTTCGCCACAAAATGTAGAACACAGTGATGACTTCAAACAAAAATAACCAGGCAATAACTAAGATCTATAATTGCCTTTATTAGTTTATCTGGCAACAATATGAAGGCAGAATTATATCCTGCAGAACAGCTAACGTGGTTAAAGGCAACAGAGAAAGAGAAAAAGTCTGCCCAGCAATGCAATATTTCATGATTGATTTCATGGCAGATTTAGAAATTAAAAATAAGAAGAAAGAGATGAGTGCAAACCCTAGAATCCAGAGATTTAAATTCTCAAGCCATCAGCACGAAGATTGTGCTTTCTGTCATGTGATTCCACCACTGGAAATAGAAAATTTTACAAAAATTTTAAAAATCTGATTCAATTCTCAGACTTTTGCCACATTGCACAGGCAGGATATAAAGGAAAATTAATCCCAAACAGAAAATTTGTTTAAACTGTATAGCCTGACAACCTGGCTTTAAAAAAGGGCACTAATATATTCTGTTTGGCAGAGGAAAAACAAAAGCTTGCAGAAGTTGAGTCAGATACGCTGATTCAGAAGAAGTCGGGTTAAAATACAAAGCATTTGATAATGTTCTATCATCATCCACACACTACTTTCTTGGAGAAACTGAACATCATGCTTTGGTGCTTTAATAAACTATTTCTATAGTTTATTTAGTCGTACACCTGTGTGACTCAAATGAAGTCTGCTTTTGCAAACTTCTGATGCTCCAACAGTTTTGACAACACACCAAGGGAGCTCACCCACCAGGAGACTTACGTCTTTGAAATCGCTGCCAAAGAGAAACAATATTGACACTTCCCCGTTATTGTCAATGACCAAGTCAAGAACCCTGCTATAAAATTATTAGAGATCATGTACTTGCTGCCCATTGCAAAGAAGTGCTGGGTTTTTACAAGTTGCTCCATTTTTGCCAGTGTTAATTTTAGTTGAAGTAGCATCAAACTAACATGAAGGGCTTTTAAAACTCTCATCAAAAGCATACAACAGTACCTCATAGTTAATCTTGCTCTCTGCTTTGATCAACCCCACAGAATTCCTGCATTTTGAGGTTGGTTTTGTTCTTGTCCACTTTTCCTTCCATGCCCATTCTTGATTTCTGCAAACAGTGCATACATGCTCTGACATCAGAGGTACAATTACATAACACATAGTTGCAAGAGGAAATGTCCTCAAGTTGTGCCAGGGGAGGTTTAGATTGGATATTAGGAATAATTTCTTCACTGAAAGGGCTGTCAGGCACTGGAACGGGTTGTCCTGGGAGGTGGTTGAGTCACCATCCCTGGAGGTATTTAAGAGACACAGTGTGATGCTTAGGGGTGGTTTAGTGGTGAACTTGAGTGTGTTAGGTGAATGGTTGGATCTGACAACCTTAAAGGACTTTCCCAAGCTAAATGATTCTATGATTCCATAACTGTCCAAGCTGACTCTATTCTCATGAGTTCAACACTATAATAAAATAGTATGATAGCAACAAAACATTCAATTTACATTCAGATACACAAGGCTATGCTGAATTGTGTTTCACATCTTTTCTGTCTACTGTAAGCAAAGTAGCTAGATTAACACTGGATTTAAATTTCCCAGACAACAGCAGCACATACCTATCTATGGTGAAAACAAAAAGTAGTTGTTTCCAGAATCTGTTGACACAATGAAAAATAAATCCAACCATCCTGTATCCTGAAAAAAGATGCAAAATCTATGCAAAAAAGATTTAGTGTTTCTTGGCCATCACATCACCTATGACAGCTTCCCATACCCTTCTAAAGACTGAGAACTTGCCCATTCTGACCATCTTCCTTTCAGTCACATTTTTCCAAGCCTTAATGTTTCATAAGTATCTTTCCCAGAAATATAAAAAAGCCTAAATTCAGGGGAAAAAAAGTAGAAATTCAGAATCAGTATAAATAAATGTAATAAAACACCTGGACCCTTTTTGAATAACTAAAGTTTAAAGGCCCTGTGTTGAAGGATCATTATATATTGCTGTGCTCCCAGTGCTCATCCTCTGAATTATTCCATGAACACATGTATTATCTTGTTATGCTTGTTGGGGCATAATCTACTAAATACTAGAAAGCATTTTATTTTAATAAAACTCTCCTCCCAATAAGAGATCTTTGATATCATATCTTCCTTCCTGTATTTACTGTCTCTTTCAAGAAATTCCTTTTAAGGAAATTAGTGCTCTGATTTGTCATTATAAAGCATATAATGCTGTCTGTTAAAGGGTGGCTTACTGCCTGGGACCATTCAGAGTTAGCCATAGCTTTATGCATTTTTTTCTTCTTTAACACACAGATAATTGCTGCTTATATCTCACAGTAAGATTGGTCTCAAGCAAAATGCACGTTACTTACCCCAAGTTCAACCACTTTGCGTTCATGAAAAATAGAAACAAGTTCCAAATAGAAGTTATCAGCACCAAAACCTCTTACATGCTGCAGTGGAAAAGTCCTCTCTGTATATTCTCTTCATTTCAGATACAAGACCAACAGTGACCAAACACGGCTTCTGAACAGCCCCCAAAAAATTAAATTTTAATGTCCTCCACTTCCTCCATGTCCAAGCTGGTTTGTATATCATTGAGGTAATGGAGTTGAAACTTTTCAGATGAAGACCACCACACATCCCACTTCTCCTACTCTATGGAGTAAACTGTTACTCAATAGGAATATACTGCCATCTTCCTCTCCTTCAGATGACTACAATCACTGTATCAGATCCTTCTGTTCATCACATTGGTCATATTTAGCATCCCACAAAGAACTTAGAAGAAAACCACACTCTCACACTCTCTGCGTCCCAGTTAATTTAAGGTATAAGCCAGAAGCTTAACTATGCATCACTGCTAAGATTAGCGTTCTGCAAATGTTTACAGAAACAGCACTTGGCATCTGGGAAACTACTTGTGTCCAACATTAAATGCCAGATGAGAAAATTCTTTCTAAAATTTGGGTTTGGACAAAGACATCTACATCCAATAAAACTTCTACTTTAGTCATTTATATCATATAACAAGTTTTACCTGAGAGACAATAATGAATAATGTATTGTCCACACGGTAATATATGTGGTAGACTATAGCTAGCCAGTAGACATGAAATGTGCAATGCATAGAAAGCAGGATAACATGGAACAGACTTTCTACTTAACACCAAAGAATAAAATCTCAAAGAAAAAGCTTTCTTCTTCAGGTTGTAATTCCAAGATAGAGGAAATAGGACCAAAGTTATAGGCATCACTTTCCTAAAGAGCATATATATTTACATTCCAACTGAAACCATTTTGTCTTCTATGATTCTATGATTATCTGATAAGTGTGAATGCACATTTTACAATGTGGATGCTAAAACATCAGTGCAAAGAGCATATACATTAAATTCAATATACATGACAGTTCAAGAACTGTTTTGAATTATGCATATTCATATTCTATTATCATTTACATACATTTAGCAAATATTTATGAGTTAATTAGTTGCATAAAAATGCTGAGGATTTTACAACATTTGCATGATCACAGGGCTGTGAAAATGTTGACTAAATAGATCCTTATTAATGGCAAGAAAATGATTTGTGATATATATCATAAATATCTGCTTGGGAAACGGTATCATACCACCTGTCCACATTGATCTGACTTATACAACACTTCTGGTGTCTAGAACTATGAAGCAAAAACAGAGCAGTATAAGACAAAAGTTTATGATTAATTACAAAAAGCCTTCAGTTCCTACCACTGTCTGTCATTCATAAATAATTTCCTGGTTCAGTTGTGCTCAATCATGGATCTATTATATATGCTTTATCCACCCAAGTTATATTGCAAAGCACATGTATATTGGAGGATGATTGCAGACACTCTTACTACTTTTTTCTTTTATTTTAATTCTTACACACAATTTTTCCCATATTTACAGAAAAACTTAGAAAATACAAGTAACATTAAAAAAATAGATATTATTATGGTCCAAAAATGCACTTCTAGGCAAGCCAAAAAAAAAAAAAAAAAGTGTTGGAAAAAATATGGATAATTATATTTACAAAATTAAATAAATCTATATGTGACACCCACATTTTCAAGGAATCTGTTTCATTTTTATTGGAAGGTAGAGAAGAAAACAGAAGGCAGAGGTTCTTGTTCATATGCTTCGTTTTAAATACCATTATCCATGGATTTTTAAAAAATATTAATTTTCCTTACAGCATGCTATTTGGTATCCTCATTTATATCCTGCCTCTACTAATATATTCATACTTGCTTTGCTTTCAGCATGTGACTAATAATTTTTTTCTCTGGGTCTACTTAAATAGCTAAAAAATAAAAGATAAAAGACTGATTCTTACTAGACTGTCATGTGAAAGTTAATACAAGTTATGCTGCTGAAAAAAATACACATAACTGTTTAATATTAACATAGGCAGAATTAAGTCTCAGAGTTTCAGTTTAATATTTCTTAGTATTAAATGAATATAAACGTAATGTTATAGCAGAAAAATAAGTAGTAAAACGTCCAGTCATTCAAATAACCAAGAAAATGAGGCCTAATGTAAAAAAGTAACAGTGCTGGTACTAGAGCTGATCTCCCACCAAACAACCCATCCCCCTCTTCCACTATTCAGGTGGAAGATCAAAAGGAATGACATTTCCAGGAAGCCTAGAGCTCAACAGGTGTAATATTCTAATTATTTTATTGTAATATGGAAGCACTTGCACAGTAACGCATATAATTTCAATGTTTTGTGCTGCCTCAGAGCTTATTTTCTGGTCTGTTCCCCCTCCTTTCTTTACCAAGAAACAGTGATTTGCACAAATAGCAATAGTAGCCGTGCTACTTCCACATTGCAGCTAAAGGCTAAGGTCTCCATTACCCAGCAATAGTATCATTCTGCTCGCAAAGTGCTGTCAGTACCTTGCTTTTCCTGGAACTGACAGAACAAATGTGTTGCATCTGCAATATAAACCTAATTTGTGGATATAAACTCTGGAAACAACCCTCAGACAAAATGCAGCTCTACATAAATCCACAGAATTTTTGTAACGAGACAAAAATGACCTGTAGTTGCCAAACTGGAGTCTGTGATTTCAGAAAACGCAATACAATTATATGGACAAGAGTTTTATAACACAGACTTTGGACATATCAAAATGCAAAGAACAGCCTGTTGTAGCCAATCCTATAAAAATTAATTGGCATTTCATCTCAAATACATTAGGTGAGAAGGAAAAGCTCAGGCTACATATAAAATGTTTTCAGATGTTCATACAACATCGCATTTTTCATTGTTAGACATAATTTCTAAATGATTTAATTAATCAGACCTACACACTAAAATGTCAGTGAAATCACCAGCTGCATTGTTATTAATGGTGGCTAGAGTGATGAAAAGGTGTTTTACATGGCAAAACCGGTGAAACTGTTCCCTCATCCCAGGACACTGGAGAATCTCCAGCTGTAAATGGGCTTTACAGACATCAGTTTGCATGGACTGTCTCTAAGAATTTACAGATCAGCCATGTTTCCTTCATAGACATGAGAAAAATAAACAGAAGAAGGAGGAAAGAAACCCGTGAATTTGAGCACTTAAGTGAATATGTAAATTATTTCACTGTAGGACGATAAAATACATTGCAGGATTCCTAACAAAAGCATAAGAAATTAGTTGCATCTGGGGAATTCTACTTTAAATATCATTTCACATCATAACCATGATCTGTCATTTGGAAAATTGAATCAACCACCTAGTAAAGCATTCATGGGACTATTTTATCACCACTTAAGTATCTTTACTGATATAAAATGAATTTTGCACTGGCTGCATAAACCTTAATTGAAAAGCCTGGCAAAGGTCTCAAACAATCCAACGGTCCAGACTTCATACAACATATTTGGCAGCCTTTCAATGAATCTTGTTTCCTTGTGTGGAGTGACACGTTTATCAAACACGACACATGTATTTTGCATCAGTGCCATAAAAATTGATCTTCTCTATTTGTTTTTGCTTCTAAGCAGCTTCAGTACATACAGAGTTAAAAGTTGGGAGAACAATCAAACCATAAACTGTTACATCTCAGATTTGAAAAGTAAAAAGCCAAGTTTATTCTAATAAAAAATGAAAGGAAAAAAACCAATCTCCAACAGAAATGCTAAGTACTGTTCTTTTTAACTGCACAAGCTTAAATTACTGACCACAGGAATAAAAAGTTAGAGAAGTTCAAAAGAGAAATCACTGTTCAGAGGATCTTCTCTTTTGACATATACCTCCTGAAATGCTGATGTTTACACCAGAGATGAACCTGAACCCTATTACCTACAAAAACTATTGAAATAAATTCCTTTCAATTTTCATCAGTATCTTTAAAACTCACCCCAATATATCTCTACTTAGTGAATTTCAGTAACAGAGTGCTAGATTGCTCAAACACCCAGTAAGTGTTCTTTAATTTTTGTCTGTTTCTGAGCCTCGTTTTTCTGGCTATGTCAGTCCAGAACAATGATGTATTGGCCTGCTTATACATAGAATAGAACTGACCATTTTAATTGGAAGGGACCTACAATGATCATCTAGTCCAACTGCCTGACCACTTCAGGGCTGACCAAGTTAAAGTATGAAATAAAGGGCATTGTCCAAATGCCTCTTCAACACTGACAGGCCTGGGGCATTGATCGCCTCTCTAGGGACCCATTTCTGGTGTTTGACCACACTCTCTGTAAAGGGACAAAAGGATGTTACCATGTACATTAGCCTTACCATCAGAGAAACGATTAAGAATCAAAAATAACAATATGTATCCCTTATCAAGAAAAAAAAAAAAAGAAGCAGCTCATAATTCAGGCCTTAAGTCTTTACCATCGCAGTCACATCACAAATTATATGGAAAATCAAAGACAAACATACAGATAAATTGTACTCTCAGTCTGACAGCATGCTTTTACAAATAACCATGCATGTTTATCTAGTTTAACCTCAAACTTCACCACTTAATTCAGTGTTTTCACAGCTTTCCTGTAATCAAACTTAATTATCCTGTGTAGGTTTAAAATATTACATGATTACAAATTTTCCAATATTACCAATATTATTCTTTTACAAAGAATACAAAATACACTGCCCAAGCCCCTGCTAAATTTGAATGTAAGGCCTTGAGATCTGCTAGGTGCAGCAACCCCTCAGAAATCAACACATAGTTCATCCATAATCCCACAACTACATATTAAATAATGATGTCTATGCTGAGAAAGGCCATGCTAGTCATAAGGAGAGTTAAGCCAGAAAGACTCCAATTTCTCTCAGAGACTATATAAAACCACATTAGCTAGTTCAGGCTTTTTTTTTTATTTATTTTTATTTTATTTACAAAGTGAGTGATTAACTAAGGGAAAAAAATAGCCTACATATATTATATGTATAGATGTTATATATACATATATATATATATATAAGTGTTTAAGTAATTTACATTTTAGGTATTCAGAAATTTATTTTACACTTGTGCTTGGCAGCACAAACTAAATCAAAATAAACCAGGTTTAAATATGAGTGTCCCTATAAGACATTACCCTACTTTTATACATTCTGTTTGATATACTGCATTTAGTTAATCTATTGGTGCTTTATGTTTTACATATATATATATATATAAGTGTTTAAGTAATTTACATTTTAGGTATTCAGAAATTTATTTTACACTTGTGCTTGGCAGCACAAACTAAATCAAAATAAACCAGGTTTAAATATGAGTGTCCCTATAAGACATTACCCTACTTTTATACATTCTGTTTGATATACTGCATTTAGTTAATCTATTGGTGCTTTATGTTTAGAATAAAAAAGGTAGCCAATGGCATATGCACGCTACAACAAAAAATAACAAAATTTCAAAGTAGTCCATCATTTGCTGTTCATTCACATCCATATTGTTCAAACAAAGGAACAACAGAGCTTCCTGAGAGGCAAAAAACACACTGATCAAGTGGAATCTTTTCTGTTGCAGAGAATTCTTTTTTTTTTTTTCTCCCCTTAAATCCCTGCTTTCATCCAGGACAGGAGATGACAGAAGTAGCTGAGTAAGTAATCGAAAGACTATAAAAAAGGGCAAGTCAAACCTGACGGCTGTTCCTCTCATTTATAAAGCTTACAGTCATTAAGCAAGCCAGTTCATTGAAGGCAACACAACCACCTTAAACACTTGAAAATGTTCTTATGGTGCCAGGGCTGACTTAGTTACCTTTCACACACATGTGATGTAAATCATTCCTTGTGGTGCAAATCAGTGAGGAATAGGGTAACTGAGCAGTGGAAAGTACAACTAACTGGCAACCCCAGACCTTGCTGCTGGAGTTGAGATAGAATGTATTGCAGAAAAAGACAGTTATGTGGACTTACAAAACATGAAAGGACAGCTTGTGTAAAAATGCAGGCAGAATAGTGTATGATTGATTCTGAGCTACTAAGCTTGAAGCAATATAAAAGGTTTCACTTAAAGTGCCAGTGATGAATCATGCCAAGTCTGGCCCGGGCTTCCATCTGCATGCACGGGAGAGCGTGTGTTCCCTGTTCTGCAGAGCTCTTGTGTTGTTCCAACAGGGATCCAGCCTCAGAGACGGAGGGAAAACAGTTGTGAACCATGTCAGATTTGTATCCCCTGATGCCGCACTCAGACAGCACGTGCTGTCTTGGGGCAGACAAGGCTGGTTGTTACACAAGAGGCATCAGAGGACAGGAAAGTGAGAACACAAAACTGGGTCAGAGAAATAAGTATCTCATTTCCTCTCGTGTACTAATGTAACCTGTGATTTTCATTCAGTGTTTGCAGGTACAAGCAGGAAAAATACATGTCACAGGTTAGTACTGTTACTCAAAGTAGTAACTGTTGCACAGCATCAGTATACCATGCATTTCCTAGAACACACACAAAAATAATACATTCCCTATTTCCGGAAGCATGCAATTAATGATGCTGACCCTACAGTGAGCTTTATAGACACAAATCTTAAAAAAAAGTAGAAAATCTCTTTGAAGCCAACAGCATTCACTGCCCGTGTGAAATTCCAGCTATCTGAAAATTGCTGCAGGTTAAGGGCGTAGGCTGAAGAGGCTATAGAGTAGGATTTGTATGAGAGAGAAGACTGAGAAGGACATTAGATGCTAGAAGCCAAAAGAATAGTACACATAGGCAAAATCTACCTGGATGATTCCAAGAATCATAGAATCATAGAATCATAGAATGGTTTGGGTTGGAAGGGACCTTAAAGATCATCTAGTTCCAACCCCCCTGCCATGGGCAGGGACAACTTGCACTAGACCAGGTTGCTCAAAGCCACATCCAGCCTGGCCTTGAAGACAGCCAGGGGTGGGACATCCACAACATCTCTGGGCAACCTCTTCCAGTGCCTCACCACCCTCTCTGTGAAGAATTTCTTCCTGATATCTAATCTAATCCTCCCTGATTTCAATTTATACCCATTACCCCTTGTCCTATCACTACAGACTCTTGTAAAAAGTCCTCTCCCAGCACCCTTGTAGGCCCCCTTCAGATACTGGAAAGCTGCAATGAGGTCTCCTCGGAGCCTCCTCTTCTCCAGGCTGAAGAAGCCCAATTCTTGCAGCCTTTCATCATAGGAGAGGTGCTCCAGCCCTCTGATCATCTTCGTGGCCCTCCTCTGGACTCGTTCAGAGAAGAGGAAAGAAGAAAAGACACAAGGTGAAAGCCCCAGCATTTTGTCAGAACACTGAGATACTAAAGTACCATGATGTCAGAAGTAGAAAGAGAAATACAAAGCTCACATTGACAGGTGAAGCTGGAAAAGGCCTGGGGAATGTTTAAGAACATATCTACTAGTTTATGTAGCAGTGAGAACCAGAGATGGGAAAGGACTTCTAGGCCCTCTTTGCATAATGATGTTGCTGTGATAAGCTTCCAGAAAGGGAAGCCTGCAGGGGAATTGTAGCAGACCACATCAGCCTGTGATGTTGCTTCTAATGTTTCATTCATTTCTATGCTGAAGCAGCAGCAGCAGACTCAGAACTGCTAAGGACGAACATGAAGGATGACAGCATCTCACTGAATCTGTTATGGATCTAATGGATCATTTTTATCACTCGAAGAAGTAACATCAGGAAAGAAATGATCCTTGAATCATTCTGAGGTTCCTCCCAGCATCATCTCTCTTGTATCTGCCAAACAGCACATCTCAACATAGCTTTGATTAAGCTTTCCATGTCTAGTATTTCTTTACCAAAAAAAACCCCAAAATACATAATCTAATTTTTAAACCACTAAAAGATGCATGACATAATCATGGTGCTATTAAAAACCACAGCAGTGATCAAAAGAAAGATTTTGAAATGTAG
>NW_010237688.1:141092-180815 GCF_000690775.1 Eurypyga helias | reverse complement strand
CCTCAGGGTTCAGTGCTGGCAGATGCATCAGAGGCAGAATGGCTCCATGCAGCGGTAGGGGCTGACTGCTGGTGGAATTGCGAGCTGCTTTGCAGAAGAGGACTCGGTGGGATATGCAGCAGGCCAAGGGATGTGATTGTTTCCTCCTGCCTGGCACTGGTGAGTCCACATTATGACACTTTTAAGCTTCCCAGCATGAGACAGGCACTGACATACTGGAGCCCCGGTGGAGCCCTAGCAAGATAATTAGGGAGCTGGAGCAGTGCTGTACTCGTAGATGTACTGTGAGGGAGCTGGGTTCGTTCATCCTGATGAATGGAGGCCTAAGAGAACATTTTACTGCTCAGCAAACTGATGGAGGGCATAGAGCAGGTGGAGCTGGATGTTGAAAGGATGATGGGTAATTGAGTGCAAAAAAGGGAATTTCTGATCAGCTACAAGAAAATTTTGTTCTTGGAGATATTCAAGACACACCTAGACCAGGCCCTGAGCAACCTGGTCCAGGGTGGCTCCGATCTGCACAAGGCAGTGCACAGATGAACTCCTGAGATCCCTCCTAACTAATAGTATTCCAGGATTCAGAGAGACTGTCAGTGTGACTGGACCCCGTTTATTTCTTTGTATAAAGTCGTAATGTAATCATCAAATTATGACAATTTAGTGGTATCTGTTTCCCTGCTGATCTCCTTATGAGAAACATAAATGTCTGGTATTGGTGGCACAGTTTGACATTACAAACCAAATTTGATTAAAGTGTAATGCCACTTCAGTTGCACTGTAGGATATGAATTCTTCCACTGAATTGCATTATGTGAATCCTGAGTTTTAAACTCATATGAGACCAGATGGGATCTCTCCAATCTCACCAGGCCCTAGCATCTGGTCTTATATGGGTAGAATGGAGGATGGGAAATCCACTGTGATGAGTATCTTTAGAGGCAAGACTAGCGGGGGAATTTCTCATTCCCGTAAGAAATCTCCCCACTTACATCAACATACATCCATGTGGGTTTTTTCCTCAGCAGACTCAAGGCTTTGTTTAATGTAAGCAACCAGTGGCCACATTCAAGCATCATGGTCATAGAGTGTTTGTCACAGTTTATGTCCACAATTGTCTCCCAGATTTAGAAAGTGATACAAAAGGTTATGGGACTGTGATATTGGCAAATAATTTCTATATGATATTTAAAGTAGTATTTAAATTATTTAAATATTTAAAGTATTTAAAGCATTTAAAGTAGTTTGGCTATGTGTGGCAGTTACTGTATTATAAAATCCCAAGTCATTTCCTCATTCACTGCTGTACATGCACATAAGCTCTCAGCTCCTCTGTGTGCACACATTTTCACAGGTAGAAAAATAATTTGCATGTGTAAATACTCATCTTTTTTGAATGAAGGAGTCCTAGGATGCTGTAGATAATACAATACTGCAGAAAACCTCTGGAAGCAGCAGATGTAACAAATGTGCCCTCAATCCTGGTGGCATAAAGAAGGCTTTAAAGAATAATGGCAGTGCTTGTGAGAAGCAGGCGGAAGGCTTTCCAGGCGTGCTGCCTCAGTCACTGTCCCACAGTATCCAAATGGCTTCATACGAACCACAGACGAACAGCTTGTAAGTCTCATTTTGAAAGTTGTGTTTTAGGAACATAAACAGCATCTGAAATCGCAAACTGACTTCAAACAGTGTTTTGTAAAACCAGAGCCAAACTCTGAGACTGTTTGGTTACTGGCTGTGTATGCTTCATTGCTGATTTTCTGTAAACATAGCCGTATGTCCTCCTGTTTAATGCTGAAAGACTTTTTTATTGGTTTAATTTTGATTTTAATTTACATTACTTAGCTAGTCTTCCTGAGTGAAAGTCACCATTTGTGTTTCTCATGGCTGCAAGTATGTTCAAAATTGCCAAAAAGCTGTTTTAATTAAGTTAGTTTAATTTCTTGACTCAAACCCTGTTGAAAAAGTGGCCTTTATTTATCCCCTCTTTATGGCCTCTGCTTAGACATAGTCTTATTGAGACATTGGAGCTGATTAAACCACACTAGATCTCAAACTTCTTGAATTTTAACTTCAGGAAACTGGGAGCCAAACAGCTCTTATATTCTGGGTTCAGTAGACTATTCACGTTTAAAGTTGGCATGTGCTTTAAATAAATTGCTCTAATTTAGATTAAATTAGTAATAGATTACTGTTTGCCAGTGCGTGGTGAATTGCAGGAAGGCATAACAAAATTTATAGGATGCTTTGATTGTGCTTATTAGTTTTCATTTCTTGTTTTATGACTGTATTTACAGTTGACTTGGCAAAGAAATTTGAAACGTCGGGAAGGTGTACGGATCAGATTGCGCGTGCCGTGACTTCGACTTGCGTCTGCTCGGCGCAAATAGGGGTTACGGTGATTGCTGCTTACCGTTATACTTTGAAACGCTTGGGCTGGGTCACCTGTTCAATTTTGGGTTTCAGGAGTGAAATCAATGGTTAAAAGGTATTTGTGTTTAAAGAAATTATATCTCATTGTGAAGAGGAGTAATACGTGAGGAATGTGAGGTGGAGGCAGAGAAAGAACCTGTAGGAGCAAAAAGCTCTAACGTCCTTTGAGAAACATTCAACACCTCCTAATACGTGTTTTCTACCCTTCACCTGTGTTTATTCTGTTTGTTGCACCACAGCAAAAGTGGAAAGGACTAGAATGTCTAAACACTGTATGACAACTGTGAAACAGGCTCAAGGGCTATGAGTCCCTCTTTTATCACATCTCTTCTTGGTTATCCAGCATTCCCAATAGAATTTCTCGGACCAATAAAAGGATTTTTGCCACCAGAAAGGCTAATAGAAGCAAATACACTTACTGTCATATCGCTTACCAAACCCTCCAATTTAATTTCCCGCTTACCCTCTTACGTAATTGTTGTTTCTGTCTGCTTGGCTGCTGCCGTACTGGATAATACACTGTCAGCAGCGGTTGCTGCCGGGAGCCAAAGCTGTGCAGCAATGAAACGGTATTAGGCACATGCGAGACCGGCTGCAGTTGCGCGGTGGTTGAGTGTTCTCTGCCTGCTACATGGCCCTTGGTTACAGGTGACAATGATCAGGGTGAACATCAGCTCTATAGGGTGCCCTCGCTGTATCCTAACGGGTGTTTGGTTTTAGTGGTTTCTGTTTAGATGAAGGGTATAACGGCAGGATTTGCTTTCGTTTGGGATCTATCAGGACTAGTGAAGGCCTTTCCCCTGCCTTTATTATTCATATACAGGGCTGTGAAGATCGACAGAAGTAGCTGTAATGTGTAATTGATCCTAGCCTCATGTTGTAAAGGAAAATAGCAGACTTTGTCAGTCTCGCACCAGAGAGGGGAACAAATGTATGGATGTGGTCTTAATTGGTTGCTTATATTTCATATTTGCTAAATAATACAGTAATACCTGAGACAGCTGAATGCCGTTTGGAGAAGGATTGGTTCGCAGTTTGGCTGTATATGTAATGGATTCATACAGTTGAATTTCTGTCTGAGTCTAGGAAAAGACACTGCTTGTGGTGTCACCTGTTTTTTCCAGCAGCCTTGACAAGATAACCTGAATAGGCTTATGGCTTTTATACTGTAAAGAAATCAAATGTAAGAAATGAATCTAAATCTCATTTGTAATAATGTGCATTCGGTATTGAAACTAGCTGTACGTGACCATGGTTCTCACAGCCCTGGATGGATATACCCCGGTGTGGTACTTTCTTGGTTTTGTGATTGTTTCCTTCTCCTGTCCCCTCTACCCACCCTACCCTTCAAAAGGTTGTAGTAGTTGTGGAGCCAAAGTCAAGTGGGTTCTGCATGGTTTTCCCACTGATGTGTTATCACTGCGGGCGCTAAAGGGAAATAAGGAGAAAGAGGAAATGTCCTACGTGGCTCTGCTTTTCTGAGTCCAAGTCACAGAGCTAAGAGGTGGCTGTATCTCAGCAATGGCTCTTTGACCCTGGCACTGGAGTCAGTGTCCTCTTGCATTCCCTTCTCTGCTTTTTCATCTCATTGGTCAGGAGTTTTTAACGGTAGTCAAGGACCAGGGTAATCCACACTACAAATGTTGCACGTGTTGCTGTGGACTGTTCATGTACATTTGGGGAGTAACCTCACCTTGTGTGCTGTGATGTGCATACCGAATTCCAAAGCCTCTGTGCTAGTGAAAGACCTTGTGTTTTAAAAATGCTCATGGGGGTTTACTATTTTTGCTAGAATTAGAAATATGAAGAAGCAAAAGAACATTACCTTGCTCTTTAAAATACAGGAAAAAAAAAAGTTGGCTTTAATTGTGTCCTTTATACAAAATCCCAACCATCCTGATACCTCGTGTAGTTTCTCTAAAAACGGTGGGTCTGAGGTAGCCTGTGAGTGGTCAGCAAGCAGCAGATACGCATGGTCTTTAACGGAGAAATCCAGTTGGAATTAATATGAAAGATCCCAAAAGCACATCTAGTACTATTGCTCTGTCCGTGGTTACAGTCTGAAGAGGACAAGGGCCTGAAAGAGGAGACGTGGGGTTTGCTTGGTTTCTTCTCTCCCTTAAAGAAAATAATTGTACGTACCAACCTCAATGAAAGAAAAATAGAGTGCATGAGATATGTGTAAGAGATGTGTAATTAAGTAAGTTGATGTTTGATAAAGATTAGCAGAAATGAGTATGATTTCGACATACAAACAGCTTGTTCAGTCTCACCTATTGCAACTTCAGCTTGCCAGAGATGCTGCTCTGGTGTTGTCTGCAGTGTGAACAGATCCCAGACGGAGGGAAATGGTCTTTTTCTTCCGAGTTACTGCTCAGAGAAAACCATGTAGGCGAATATTCAGGTGAATCCTGCGTGTACTGCAGCCCCCTCTGGATTGGCACACATCAGCTGCAGGTATCCTAAATGAGATCCAGAGGAAACTTAGAGGAGTGTTACAGTCATTTAAATAAAATATTTCAGTTTAAAATCAAGAGTTATCAAAGTTATCTACAAGAAGCGGCGTTGGACACTAGCAGGACTTACACCTGGTAGAATAACAACTGCAGCTCGGGGGTGGGCTTACTTATTTCAGTTCAGGCTGTTCTTAGAAAAAAGAGAAAGCAACTACCCACAGTGTTTCTTTGAAAACACATCCTTGCGTAGGCAAGTAGTGTGGTTCGAGCATGGTACCGGTGTACTGGTGCTGCTCTGCCATCAAAGCAGAGATTTAGTCCTCAACCTGGATGTTTGAAATGGTTATCGTTAATTATTTGTAGTGTTCACAGAATTGTCAGCCTCTGTGGTCCTGTTGCCTTGGGTGACAGTGAGGGAACACTGAACAACTGCGAACACACGGAAGGTGAGATGGAATCGCAGGCGTGGGGAGTGATTTGCTCAGGGTGATAAAATGGGTTACTGGTGGAGTTCCAGTGAAACTTTAGATGGAGGGAGCAATCTCACCTAACTCTTCAGATATGCAGATGGCTGCCGTAAAAATGAACACTTTCCAAAAACACAGTACTTCATTAGTAACTGTTCCATAAAGAGCTTTGCTCAAATGTAGCTTTTGAAACTAAATTACTGCTTTCCTGTTATTGTTAAAGTCAAATTATAGCGTGTTGTTGGAGGCTTTACTGTTCTTGAGAGATTTTTATTCTGCATAAAAGTTCAATTTCTGAATATTTACCTTAAAAGGAGAACCTGTTCAGGGTTCTTTTGGTGCATTTACATGCATTTTTACTGCTTTGGGTTATATGTGTTTTGTTTAGGGGTTTTGACTCTCTTTCCTCAAGCAACGGTCGTTAAAAAAAAAAAGCTTAAATCTTGAAAAGCATGAAAACCTCATTACTGAATTTAAAGATTGCTATGTCTGTCATTTTGCAATACATAGTTACAGTTTGAATTTCTTTCCAATAACAACATGTGTTTATAGGTAGTTAAACTCCTCAGGGATAGGTAGAGATAGGTTTGGCTTATTTGCTTCTTTTTTATGGTGTGAGTCTCGTGATCAAAGTGCACGCAGGGCTTTTTTCTTTACACCCTCCCCTGAATACCGCTATCTGATCGAAACTGTGGGCTCCTGCTTAGGTCTGCAGGGGAGGCCGCCTTCCTCTGCCGTGGGTAATGCGTCAGTGCGGCCTGTCACACCTCTTTAATGGTTGTTTGATGAGACAGGAAAAAATCAAATTGTTTCCTCTACACCAAAGCATTTCATCCAGACATGACAATGGGAGGAGTGTTCTTTATCAGAATGGGGTTTATGACTTCCTTTAAAAAACAGGCGATGGTGTTTATCAGGATATTTATATAGTCACAATTTACTCTGTACCCATCAGTGTCCATTTTGCATTAGATTATAGAGCCAAACAAAGGCTTAAAAGTCATAATCACTGGGTCTTAGTTAGGAATCTGCTTGTATGTATTTTTGGTGAGCTTTTTGTGAGTAGTATGCATTGAGTAAAGAGTAAATAACAGTTCTCATTCCCAGTGGTAATGTAAATTAATCTCAGGTAATTAAAAAAAAAGAGCATTTTGCCTGTCTGCTTCAGGCAAAAAATGTCCGCATAGTGAAAGAAGTAAACAAGCATCTCCATTTCATTTTATGAAGAAAATGAGGGTTGCTTTTGTTTGGGGGAGAGTCAGTTCCTCAGGATGAGGGATTGCGTTTGGTTTAAGTCTACTAGAGACCAAGTGGATTCACAGACCTGTGTTGGGTTCTTGTCCTCAATCCTCTCCCTTGTTGAGATGATCTTGGGAGATTTAGGGTTGTACCCGATGATCCTAAAGCTCTTTTCTGACCTAAATGATTCTGTGCTCGTGTGAAAAACTAGTTAAGTTGGCTTAGGATGATAAAGCAGCAAAAAGGTTTGTAGTACAGAAAAGATGATAATTATGCCCAGGTTTAACTCCCTGACAATGGCTTCCCCGGTGGTTCAGATGAGGACCCACATCCCAAGGTAGGAGTGGGCGATGCTCCAGTGGGAGCTGGTTGCTCCACTTAGCCCGCTCGGTCCTCTGCCTGCACAACAGTGGGTGGCATTGTCCGTGTCCCCTGGGGCAGCCCACCTCAGCTCCTCTTGGTGTCAGGCGACAGTTGCACGTGTAGCTGAGATCATCCAACGGCGCTGTAGGAGATGTACATTCATTATGTACAGCAGAAATCAGTTTAATGCGCTCTCCGTGCCTGTTTGTTCACAGTTTTGCATGAAAGCGCCTCTTAGTAAAAGAATTAGGACTCTGATAGATTTCTTTTAATTAGCCTTTCCGAGGGAAGGAAGTAATTCAGTTGTTACAACTGATCTATTGAGACAAAGTACCAGCTTCGGCATCGTGGCCATTTATCCTGTAAGAACTTGTTAGGGCCTGTTAACGTGTTTTTCTTCCATTGTGGAATCGTGCGGAGGACTGTTGGGGATAACAAGGTGATGTCCTTTCTGTCATAAACTTAGGAATTAAGCATTTGAAAAAGGACAGTAGTTGGGTACAGGTGAAAACATGAGGAGAAAGAAGGAGAGAAAGCAAAATTTTAAAGGATAGTTGTATAGCACGGACTTACTCATTTTATTATTTCATGGTTACGGCATTGCAACCAGTTACTGCGGTGGTTTTTGAATAGTAGGAGGGAGAGTGTGCAAAAGAAAATCCATGGGGTTTGACCATGACTTTTTGAAGTATCACAGCTTGCTAATCCTGATCAAAGTTGAGTCCTTCTCTTCCGAAGCAGGAGGAATGATACCTTATACTAAATCTCCAATTCAGGAAAACAGGGCATTAGGTAAAAGCAAGAAAACTGTTTGAAAGTCTTGACTACTGTTCCAGAATGAGTAAAATAGTGATTCTTGTGAAAAATATTATTTATCAACTAAACAGTTTTATCTGAATACCCCAAGACCAAATTAAACATACCGGTATATCTGAGGTGGTGTTGTTTTACGGTGTACAGTTACAATAGTCAAGGCATTTAGAAATCTGAATGTCTTAGGCCATGGTTTTTCCAACAGGTAGTGCTGGGTTTTGGTGTTTGTGGGTTGGCTTTTTTTCTTTCTTTTGGAAATAGGAATTTGCTACTTTTAGTTGTTGTTGTTTGTCTCTGTTGCTGAAACCAGAGATTTATTTAAATTTCAAAGCTACAAAATCCACCCTGAAATCCTTTCTTTTCTTCTGCAATACTGTGTATTAACCACTCTGATCTCTGGTCTTGGAACTTGATGTCTTTGGAATGCGGGTGAACGGGAAGATGCACTCTGGTGCCTGTTGGGTGTTCAGGGTAAGAGCTAGTCCAAAGTGAAGCATGTGGAGTCCCTATGATGTGAGTGCTGAGCTCTCAGAAACAGCTGGTTCACCCTCCGCTCCTCTCCTGCTGCCTTCCCATGCAGACACAGCCTCAACTGCGGTTCAGAAATCCCCGATGCTCGCATTTGACAGGCACTGTAACTGTGGCCTTGTGAGCACTTCAGGATGGCCAAGAATAGTCTAAATATGGCCACTGACTAGTCCTTAGTGTTCAATGCATCTTAATTTCATACATTTCAGTACTGCCTTCACGAGGTAGGCTGTAGCCGTGGCAGAGTTGTTACACGTGAGGTAGCCGAGGCACAGGGAATTGGGCTCGTCCCAGGTCGTTCAGATAACAGCAGCAAAGCTGAAAGCAGATAACATTCCTATTCCGCTTTTCCTTTGTAAGTATATCCGATGGTATAATTGGAATGTTATTGCCCAAAGCGGGAGGAAGCCGTGAATATGCCAATAATGCGCCGCAGGAGGAAGACAGGAGGAAAAAGGAAATCTAAACCGGAGGGGCTGGACAACATGGAAAATATTTCTAATGATTAGCTAACAAATAGAGCATTTCAATCACTAGTTTTCAGGTGTGGCATGTTTGACAGAGTTGTTTTTAAAAGATCACATCAGCATCCTGAATGACGATGATGGAATAGCACCATGGACACACATGCAAATTGTTACCTCGCCAGTGAATCAGACTGATAGCAGTGGGGGTCAGTTTTCCTACATGATTAAGAGGTGGGTACCGCATCCGTGTACCAAACCGTAGACACCCGTGGCCTTTGCCTCTCAGACTTCACCTGTCTGACGTTGGTCACATTAAAGCATTGTGCTTTTGTGGGTGAAGGATTCAAGCTATGGAAGTCATTGAGCCCAGCCCCCGGGGGTGTCTGTGTGCTCCCCAGAACATTTTGATAAAATGGTTGCAAGAGGTGATGTCTGCTCAGAAGAAACCCTCTCGGGAAGAGCAGCCTGACAGGAGGGAATTGTGCAATTAGCAATCCAGACGTGTGTCGCCGCACAGCAAACCGAGCTGGGAATTTTGTGGTTTGCAATACGCAGGTCTGGAGGGAGAGAGAAGGAATCTTCTCTTACACTGGCTCGGTGGGGTCTGTGCTAGCGTCGTCTTCGCTGGAGGTCTTGGCGTTGCACCTGGGCAGCGCAAATGCACAACGCTACGTGTGGGAATCCCCCCTCAAGTATACCTACCATGGGTAAACATAATTTCAAGTGGAAAGTTAAGGAAGTCCTACTTTCTCATTTTTCTGCCGAGCTTGTGCTGCTGTGCATTGCTGGATGTCCTGCAGCGACTGGGTTTCAGTAGCTGAGCATTCCCGGTATTTGGTAGTTTAGACACCGTTCCCTTGCCCAGGTTACTACATAAGCATTGGAAAAAACGTCCTGTGGAGCAGAAAGAGGACTGCTTGGAATAGTGTGCTTTGTTCTTATTTCGTTAGCTTTTAACTTCGTTAGATGCAGACAGATAAATCAAGCGACTGTCCCTGTCTGTCGATCCAGAACTGCAGTTGCGTTGCGACGGTTTTAAGGCATCCTCTCCGCAGCGTTTATGCAGCCTCGGTCTCCCGCTCTGACTGTGGGAGATTCACCCGTGCCAGCTGCTGTGCTGCGCTGAAGGATTTCTGTCGAAGGCTGTTTGAGACAGCCGGCTCTATCTCGACTGTACAGCCCTTGCGTGATGCCAGATTGAGCCAGGACTTTTTCTTCATCCCTTAGGAAAACATGAGCTGAGAAAAACTGATCTATCAGCAGTGGTTGAAGAGAGAAATCTGCGGGATATGTGTCCGGCATGCAACGTCCTGCTTCTCCGTGTTCTTAGCATGTCACTAGCTGCGTGGGCATATTTTATGTCTCTCTAAAAACCGAGATTGCTGTCAATCTGCGTTGCAGAATAGGTCTGCAGAGAACATTCCAGAGTGCAGTCACTTTTTAAAAAGGGATGAAATACACATTAGAAAGAAGAGACTTGTTTTGCATGTCGCTTGTTACACCATGCTTAAAAGCTTGAAGTAATAAAGCTGCTCCCTTATTGGCATTAAAACTAATTTTAGTGTAATTACTCATTAACACAGCTCTGCACCACTGAGCATTCTGCTCACACGGCTGTGTACAAATCAGTTTGTAATGGCACTCAAGGCATTTTGAGGGAGAATCGGGCAAAAGGAAAGGAAATAACCCAGTCTTCTAAATAGGTTCCACAGCTATCAACAGTACCACGCTGCTACCAAGCTGGTATTTAATTGCAGCTTTCAGTGGGTGAGTTTTCTTGCCTATTCACTGCTTACCTTCCTTGTACGATTTACAAGCCCTTTGTGCTTTTATTTGGCTCACAGTTTATTTTTCAGACGCCACTAGTTTTTGTTGTGTTTGACTGATCTACCTATAATGCTGTCAGAAGGAATATTTCTGGGTTTGTCTTCCGTGAGGATAAAACTGGGTTTCTGTTAATCTAGGAAATCTTGGCAACTCTCCCAGACTCTTCATCTTGATGCCTCCAGGTTATTCCAGTACTCTGTGCAGATCACTTAAGTAAAAGATGGATCTTATTATATAGGAAGACAAATACATGACTGTGTGGGATGTGTTTTAGATTAAGCAGATGAATTTTACAAATTTATCAGGGGAATAATATTCCTTAGAGAAATTTTGTTTCAATTTAATTATTAAAAAATATATTTGTATTACCATTTAACTGAATAGAATAATTTTTAAAAATGGGCAAGATGCAGCTTTTGCTGTGTAATTTGAAGCGGATCAACCAACAATATTACCAAGACACATCGGAGGAAACAAAGCATTACTGCCAGGGTGTGGAAGATGCATGGTTTGCATTTCAAGTGTGAATAGGTATCCTGGCTCTAAAAAGCCAAGTGCTGTGCTGGAGAGTGACACTGCTCTTTGGAGCTTTGTTCTCTGTAAGCTCATGCAGCAGAAATGAATCTGCAGGCTCCCTTCAGCTGAAATGAAGAACTGAAGTGCTGGTCATGAGGAATTTCTGTACGGACCTGCAACTGCCTGTTGTGCTGGATATGAAGTGCCTTAGCTTTTTCAAAAAAATGGAGGCACTTTGTATGTTAAGTAATTAAAATAGATGTGTGAAGCAGTCAATCAGTAGTTCACTAGAACAGTTCAGAAGATGCTGCTCCAGAGGCGTTTGGCTGATGCAGCTGTAAAACACAAGTTTGTTTTTATAACAGCTTCCCTACAGACTATTCCTCAAACCATTTCATGGTCTTAAATAATATTATTGATAGAATTAGTTAATAGAAGGGTAGGAAATTAAAGCTTTCCATAAGGGGAAAATACTCGGTTGAAGTGTAAAGTGAACAGAAATTTAAAATGAACTGGAAGTCAGTCAAGCAGGCACTTTGGGAAAGATGCTGAAAGCTGTGGGCACCAAGGTGGTGTTTTGCAGAGTACCCTACCTTCCTCCACAGTGGCAACATGGAAGGAGCAAAGACAGGTGCAGTGAGTACATCTCCAGCCCAAGGGGACTATTCACATGGGCTCAAATTTAAACACGGGAAAGGCCTGGTTGATGTGACCAGCACCATAAATGTGGTAGGGTATTGGCACTCTAATTGTCACTTAAGAGAAATGGCAGTGGGGAAGATCCCCTGGCTCCGATGCAGGGCTCCACATCTGCCAGCACTGAACCCCGAGGATCCCACCAGCCCACTTGTCCAGCCTGGCAGGTCCCTCTCCCTCCCCCTGCTCCCCCAGTGCATCCACTGCTCCTCCCGACCCGGCATGCCCTGCAGGCTTGCTGTGGATGCTCTCTGTCCCGTCACCCAGGGCACTGAAGAAGACACGGAACCCTCTCTGCCCCAGAATCAAGCCCTGGGTCATGCTACTCGTTAGCCGGGGTGCCGGTTGGTCTTCACCCCATTCACCACGATGCTGGGAGCTGCTGGGCCAGCCAGCTCTCCACTCACCCCACCATCCACCCATACAGTCTGTGTTTGGCTTTCCTGATTCCACCTCTGCACGCTTTCCGTGCTTAAACTGGGCCGGGAGTTCCCTGTTCATCCAAGCTGGCTTCTTGCCATGCCCACTTGTTTGCCTGCGTGTCGGAAAAGGGATCATTCTGGGGCTGTGAGGAGTTTGTCCCTGCAGATCAACCAGCTTTCCTGGGCCCTGATGCCCACGACGGCAGCTGTCAGTGGGATCGCACATGTCCTGTGACCACACTCAACTTTTTTCTCCTGTAGCCTAGTGTCTTCATCACACCAAATGCCTTCCTCAGTTTCTTCTCTCCCGTTATGGGGATCATTTCAGCCAAGCATGCCACTGACTATCAAATCTCTGAATAGATTTTCCATATTTATGAATAGCAAATCTGGGAAAGCATCTCTGCTGCTGGGTCATCCAGCACTGGTGTCAAGAGCTTGTCCACAACACACTTCGGTGTTCACTGCTTCGAGAAATGGTGATGTTGCAGGTTGGAGTAAGGTTATAGAGGTAGCTGTTAAGTGCTGATAACTTCAGCTAGAACGTTTTCTGCCCCGAGATGCTGCTCTTGCTCTGCGGCACATTGTCATGTACCACTGAACAGGGGGAGAAGCTGTGTAATGAAATATCCCGTCCTGAGTAATCTGCAATCACAGGGTTATCCCTGGGGGTGCAGGGGCCCTGTCTGAGTCCAGAAGAAAAGCTAAAAGGTGGTGTATTTCTGTAGGAAATCTAATTATGGGAACATAAAAATAGCTTAGATTTTGCAATGAATGTGAAATTAATGGTGTAGTCTATTGCTCGGGAGAGGGGTGCTGGACAATACTTAATTGTGATCTGTGGCTGTTACAGCGTGGAAAGGATAATTAGGAAGATATTCTTGAGTATTTGTCTCTCTGTGATCTGTATTTTCAGTACCAAAATGTGTGTTGTGTTCCTGCCTCTGGGAGTCTTGCAGTCCTGTAAAGATACAGGTATTGAAGTAAAGAGCCCTGATTTCAGGATGAAAGCAAGAAGAAACATGCAATTGAAATGTAATTAAATTGGTGATTGTATTTACACCAGTTTATGTTGAGGGAGTGAATCTTTCCCAGTTGACCCCTCTGAGAGTGGAGACAAAACATGGATGGGAGCTTCCGGAAAGGTACAAGATGCGTTGGAGCGGTAGCAGGCACAGCAGCGAGCGGGAAGGGAGGGAGGGCACTGCCAGTGTCCCTGTGGAGCTGGGTCTCACTTGTGGCAGTCGTTGGTCCCAAGAAGTACACCCTTGTCTTTGTGGTAGCGTTCCATATGAAGCAATGAAGCATCTCATAGTTCTGCCCACAGGCTTTTATTAGATTGTCGAAGTCTGACACTGTTATCAGTAGTTGCCTAAAAAATAGAAATTAAAAAGTCCTGCCAATTCAGGACCTAGGTGTGAGATGATGCTTTGGTTGACAAGGTTGTTTTACAACTGAAAATCAGGTTGGTGGTGGTGATAGACGACTTAGAGATCTGAGATGTTCTCCGTGTGTCTGCCTGAGGGTTTGGTTGTCCAGGTAACATCTTGGGGTTTGGTCAGGGGGGTTGTGTGCAGTCTTCCTCCCTGCCGAGACACAAGCCCATGAGTTCTGGTAGGTGGACATGCTGCAGCTGGCAACAAAGCTGTACTAGTTCTGAGCTCCTGGTGAACATCTGAGACATTTTAATTAGTTTCCATCCTTAAAACATGAATAAAGGTATTTGGCCACACATATTCCTGTGTGGAAAATGTCATCGGGTGGCTTAAGCTTGGTAAATAGTTAAGAATCCAGAAAAATTCAGGGTATCCTGAGCTTTAGCATTTTGTTACTAATTGTGTTTCCTGTAAGACTCTGTGGTAATTGGGGTCCAGCTGCTCAGAATATTAGCGTTAGATTTACTGGATGGATTGCTTTAATAGGATTTGGAGAACAGCTATTTGTGCGTTACCGCTTGTGCTGTTAACTTGCCAACCTTTTAACGCAGTAATCCTGGAGATTTACCCTAGCTTTAAAGTAGTAATGCAGGAAGGCATTCTTGACTTACCACAGAAAGTTCCTTAAGTCTTCGTATAATGTGAAGCAAGAGTTGGTCGTGCTTGTTAGTAGCTTTGTGAAATGATGGGGTGTATGTTGAGAGGAAGGAAAAGCACTGATGGAAAGAAAACTTTCATCTTGGTGGAAATGAGGGCAAAGCCTCCATTCCCATGGCCGTACCAAGTTTGTCACCGCGTCTTGCCGCTGGCAGTAGAGCCCAGCCAGCTCAGAAAGCAGTTACCGTGTGAACCGGCTTCAGCCTGTACCTGCACAACCTGGATGAGTTTGCTGCTCTTCAATGAATCTTGTGTATTCTGTCTTTTTTTTTTTTTTTTTAAATGCTCGAGAACAGTATAAATTAACTCTGCATGTTAACGAAATAAAGTAGAAGATTGGGTCTGGATGTATTTTTTAATAAATAGTACAAGTCGGGGGTTTTATTGGTAAATGTTTGGCATTCTGCCTGGTGTACAAAGAAATGAAAGTATTGTTTGCTGCTGGTACGTCCTCTCACGAGGTCACATTTTATCCTCAGTCTTCACCCTTCCCTTTCCCTTGCCACTTCCATTACAATGGAGATTCGGTCTGCTTGCTCGACAGTGACGTGTCCTTTAGTACTTCCCATTAGTTTCCAGTAGTTACCTTGGCCTGCATGTCAGCCTTCAGTTTAATGGCCTTTTTTGTGTGTGTTCATTTTCTTTTGTTTCCCATCGTGGTTTTGTTTATTTCTTTTGTGTTTTTTTTTTCCTGTTTTCTTTTTTTAAACCGTGGTGATGTTTGCCCTTCATATTCCCCAATGTTTGCACATGACAAGATGTTGCCATCCCAACATTACCTCCCACTTCACTGACCAGTGCCACTAATGACCATCTAGCACCAGCTGCAACAGGACCATTGCCTTCAGCCCCGCGGGACGTCGTGGCCACCCTCGTCTCCACTCGCTTCATCAGACTGACGTGGCGGACGCCTGTATCGGACCCTCAAGGAGACAACCTCACCTATTCAATCTTCTACACCAAGGAAGGTATAAACAGGTAAAGATCTCAACCTGTAACATGGGTCGTGCTCTTTCATGACTCTTCTTCACGCTGGCTTTGCTTAGAAGCACTATAAACCGTAAGTCTTTAAACCTCGAAGCCTTAGAGGCTGTGGAGTCTGAGGGGTTGCGTTCCCTTCCCTCCTACACCCTGGTCAGAGGAAGGTGCATTTGTATTTGCTTCTTTGCCTGTGTATATGTATTCTTGTGGGCAATGTTTGTGCATGCTTTTGATTGACTGCAAACAGTCGCTACCTGCTTTTAGCAAACTGCCTAGAAACTAAGAGCAAACGTAGACTGTAACGCTTCTTCAGGAACACTGACACTGCTATAAATGCCATCCACCTCGGGTACGGGAACATCCTCCAGATAATCTGTGTGCCACGGAGGGACTGCAGTCACCTCATGCTTTACAACCCTCTAAATACAGCCTGAGTCTAGAGAGAACCACGTGGTAGGTGCTGATTAAATGTTGACTCTCTCATCGTAATCCCTATAAAGAGAAACAATGAATGTGAAGCATTCATGAGTTTCTGACGTAGCACCACAACCGTTTAGTTCAGTCTACTCCTTTTTCTTACTAATGACATCTACTGCTCGAAATTACAGCTTCAAATTGTTGTGATCAGTTTGAAGAAGTTGGAGCTATCAATCATTTTGAGCACTGCTTAATTAATTGCAAATTAACTTGATTATCAGATTTATTACTCAAAGTTAAGGAAGTCATTTGAAGAACCACACTGCTTCTACGGTAAATGGCCACTGTCTTTTAATTCCGTGGATAGACACGTCGTCCGAGCTCATGACGATTCACTGAGGCAATGAGTAAAACTTTCTTTGCCTCACAAATGTTGTTCTTCTTCTTTAATATTCATCATTATTGGAGATACTTTAATGAGAGAGGAGAAAAGGTGGGGTCCTGCCAGCCATTCTTGCTTCTTCCCTCTCCTTCACGCTTCTGGTTGTAACCACTCTACCCGTTGGGTTTTTAGAAAGTAATTTGGGGAAGATGGCTTCATGCCTCTCCCTGTTCTGGGTCTTGACTTGAGGAAACAAAATGCATCCCTTTCCGCCGCATACAAGCCTACAGAAATCTAGAAAGTATTCCTCTTGGGCCCAAAGCCTGTGAAGAACAGAAGGAAAGCGGCATCTCGTAATGGGTGGTGAATGAATGACTGAGGAAATCACGGGACTGTCTGCAGAAACTGCTGTTTCCAGTCCTTGCGCTGCAACCCTCCGGGCTTGGGTTGATGCAGCCCTCAGGAAGTTGGCACAGCAAAGTCCTTGAGCTGGTGCTTACATGTGAGCCGGTGGTTTCACTGACTTCAGTGAAATCTTTGTTTGCTTAAGCCTCTGCCTGGGTCAGGGGTCAGAGCAGGCTCTGAAAGTGTTTTATTAGCACATAGTCACTGTTTTCTCAACTTCACCGCTCCTTTGCTTTTTGGAGGGGGTTTTTTGTCACACCTCATAAAGACAGTTGGTATCACACACTTCGCAGGTTGGTATGAAAATGCTGTGAAATCCCGCCTTTTCCCCCGGACTTAGAGAATGAGAACAATAAAATCTTAAAACAAGGCAAGGAGAAAAGTGCTGTTCACCACTGTGGTGTTACATGTGTGATGCTTTACCCAGTTGGCTGGGCCCTGTGGGAACCTTGCTTGGTTGCTGAATAAAAAAGTAGGTGAGCGTGTCACACACCTAAGCGGTTGGAAGTTTGAGTTGAGCTTGGATGTGCAACCCTCCTTTCTTTCTCAGTGTTACAAAACGATCACTTTGTAGTCCTTGCATTAGACATGATCTGTGCTGCGGTTTTCAGCACGTATGTACCATCTCCTCAGCCTATTATATATTTGCCCACACGTACCATTTTCACTGCATCCATCACTAGATCCTTTTAGTAGCCTCAGCGTTGTCTCTTCCTCACTTGCATTTGAGCGGTGATCAAACTAGGTGTTTGATTTATTTACCTTTTAAATCAGGCTTGTGAAAAATGAAAGAAGTACACAACATTGAATGGCTCAGCTAGATACTCTGACACCTCTAAACCATCTTCAAAGGGTTGTAGAGCGTCATCTTCGTGCTGTGACTTGTAGGAGCCCTTGAATCTCTCCGCAGTGTACAAGGTGTGTGATTCCTGAGGTACCGGCTGCCTCAGCCACCGCTGATTTACCATCCTTTTATTTTTATCTGGTCAGTGAAAGGAGACACACACAGAAACACGGCAAGGTGTTCCTCACCTTTGCCTCTCAAACCCATTTAGAGGACCGTGGGATGACTGAAACACCATTTCTCCCCCTAATCATGGGGCACCCCTGCGAAAGGCTCCTTCTGTGCCCAGTGTCAGCTTTATGCCACCAGCAGCTTCAGCTGCCACGAGGTGTGTCTGCCCACCGCCCCTGCCCCACGGAACCTTTGGGTTTCGCCTTTCGGACGCAGTGTCGGCTGGCAGAAAAACGTTGGCCCCTGAGCAGAATGTTGCAGGAGATGTGTAAGCAGTGGAAAATGAGGAACTTTGGCCAAAACGCAAACGCTGCCAAAGTTGTAGTAAATTTATCGCTTCTGAAAGGATTGAAGCTGGGTTTGAGAGTGTGTAGCGTCTGCTGAGGAGGAGTGAGTGAGAATAAAGAGCTGTAGGACTTGGAGGTGACGCTCTCACAGAGCAGCTGGCACTCTCCGTGGAGGAGGAGCGTTTCAGAGCGTGACACCGGCCGCCAAGCAGCTTGTTGCACTGCCTACGGCATCTCAGCGGCTGGTGGCTTTCCTCAAGCAACACAGGTCTGCCTGGGGACTCCGCGAGGTCGGAGGGGCTTTTCCTGCGGGAATTACGTGTCTTATGCCTTTACTGTCACACCTCTAGAGAACCCAAGTGGCCTGGTCCCTGCCTGCCTTGTAGGTCGCATCGTTACACAGTCATTTCGCCCTTGTGTTAGGTATCCCAAATGTAAGGCAGTTGCCCTGGAAAGGGTATGAAAATCCACGCATTGGGGGGCAAAGGGAGGTTTAATCCTGTGAAGCTTTAGACAAGCACACAGGCAGAAAACCTCCAAACTTTAAAGATTTAGACCAAAACAAAAGAAATAGCCGGGACGTTGCTGGTACGAGATGGTAAAATGCACGTGCGAGAGATTGGAACAACATTAAACCCACGGTTCAACGTAATGTGCTTCAAACACAGCAAATGGAGCTTAATTGTGTGTAATCACGCTGTCAGAATGTCTCTGAGCTCACTGCCAGGCTCTGCAGCTGATGAGGCTGGCACAGACCAGACTCACTTTTTAACAATTCCCTGAAGGTGTTTTTTTGTTATAACTTTAAACTTCACGTTTCCGGATTACCACTTGTTTCTGGTTTTGAACCGTTGGCTTTTTCCCTTAGGTACGTGATAGCTGTTTTAAACCTTAACTCTAGTTTACAAAGCTGTTTAATTGGGGATTAAACTGGAATGAGTTGGAATAGTCATAATGTTCTGTAGGGTAATACAGTTATTCATATAGACCATCTGTTTTCTTACCTATTATGCCTACCTAAACACATCACAGCTCGTAAAAGGTGCTCAAGGCTCCCTAAGAACGGGCATAAATGAGAGATTCATGTAGCACTTAATTAGATTAATCTCAACATATTTTGAATGTACTGTTGTGAGGGAAGGCTCAGTTCCTGGTTATTACTGAAAATTGCGATACTTTGACATGTCTATTTATTTTTTGTTAAGTGTTGTCTTTCCATTAAAATAATCTGATTTTTTTGTAATTTAAAATAATAACCTTGGGTTGCTGATTTCTTTTTTCCTAGATAGAATCAGTGAGTGCATTTACACTTGAGGCAGAAAATGCAATATATTTTGCATGTCAATGGGAAACGAAGGTTACTCCACAGCTGTGAATCAGTTGGCACTTACTCTGGGTTTTCAAATACCGTCATTATATCTAAGACATGTCTTAAAGGAAAACTATCTGTTTGAACACGCATTTTCAGGCAAACATTTTGCACCAGCTATAAGTGGAAAAGTTACTGAGGGAAAATATTTACCTTTTTCCCTGCGCCCCCAGTTCCTTTCTGTGTGGGTATGATGTGCCTTTGGCATGTGTCTCGCTTCTCTGTCAGCTTCTTTCTTGCAAAAGTACTTCATAAACATTAGAAGAATAAAAACCTTTTGTGAACATTTTAAATTCAAACATGCTATAAAGATGCTGGAAATTAAAAAAAAAAACCAAACCAAAACAAAACCCAACAACAACAAAAACCAAAAAAAAACCCTGAAATCAATTAAGCTGTCTATGCTGTGCCATTTTAGCTCAACTCTCATGCTGGAGAATGTTCTAGAAAATGTGTTTAAACAGATCTGTAGCCACAGTGAGCGTATTGTTTCCCGCTGTGTAGATACAGTGTAATAGTGCAGAAATCAACAGGGATTTCAAAATGTTTTCAACCAAGTTATGCTAAATCAACTGTGCCAGTTGATTTACAGGGAAATAAATTAAAAATGGGGATTTTGGCATCATATTTCTGTGATATAAAGCATAATGGCTGGAAGGTAGAAAAGAGGAGCCTGTAGAATAATTTTGCCTAGGCTTCTGCATTAAATATGATTTAATAGCAGCTAATCGTGGGGATGAGAATCGTCTGCCCTCTACTGCAGAGCTAACAAAGTCTGGCAGACAAAAGGGAAAGAATTGTATTGAAAACAGTCACATTTTCCCCTTATTTTCTCAGTGGGGGAGTTTTTGATTTCTTCTTTCATCATACTGCTTTTATTTGTATTTAAGGGAGACTGTGGCTTCTTTTCACGACAGGTTATGTGGATGTTAGCCAGACGGAGCTCTCTGAAAGTTCACGACAACTGCAGTGTCTCGGAAATAAAGGCTGTAGTTAGTTGATAATTAATCATTTAATCTTCCCCTCAGCCCTGAGCTTGGTAAGAACCGCTGGAGTTTCCTGAACTACGCTCAGCACCAGACCATGCTTCCCCAGGCAGGAGGCAGCGGGTTTCCCCGGGACCAGGGTTGCAGTGGAGGGTCTACACACAGGGCAGTCATCCCCCCGGTTGCCTCGGTGCAGTCTGTTCTCCCAGCTGGACAAGCTTGCAGCCTGCAGGACGTCGGCCCTTTTGCTGAGCCCAACAGGAGTGCTCCTTCCCGCACGGTGCACTCTCTTGTCGGGCTCTGGCAGACCAACTGGGGGGGTCGGAGCTGTCCGCTCAGCGTTGCTGGAGGCGAGCATCTTCACAGCCCTCACCTGCCCGACTCCCAGCCACGTAAACCGCTGCCAAGGAGTGGCTTCTGCTCGCGCTCGGACCGACGGTGAGCAGCGGAGAGGTGGGCGGACGCTGCCGTCCGCTGACTCCACGGCTTGTGTGGTGACGGCGTGAATGCCATGGCTGTCGGCCTGGGCGCGTGCGAGTCGGAGCCCACGCAGGTTTTGAAAAAATCTAAACACTAGGGAGGAAGTAAGTAAAGTTTGGAGGTAGAAGAATACATTAAAACAGCTTCTTTGAAAAATATACAAAAAGCCTGCCCACAATATTAACAAAAATGCCTTAAATCTCACCAGACTCTGTGCATGTTGCTTAAATACTTTTTTAAATATGGCTTCAGAGTAGTAGGATAAACGGTCGCTATGAATTCCCACATGCTGTTATGACAATAACAAAGAAACTAAGAATTTTGTGATGTTGAGTATAATTTATTCTTTGTCACCAGTGCATTTTTGTTGTCAAAGAGAAGTTACAAAATTAGAAGTGTTAGTTACCAGCGATTTTGGTGTACTCTTGTTTGATTGGTAGCGAACGCAGTATAAATACCCACATCGTTACGCGTTAGATATGTTCAGAGGGGATGGTACTTAGTGGCAACTGTTCCTTTATTTACCCCTCCAAAACCCTTTTACTAATCAATGATGGTTTCTGTGCCCAAACCTTTTGTTTCCTAAAGGGAACGTGTTGAAAATACAAGTCGTGCTGGAGAGACACAAGTCACGATCCAAAACCTGATGCCGGAAACAGTTTATGTCTTTCGTGTCGTGGCTCAGAACAAGCACGGCCCCGGAGAGAGCTCGGTACCGCTGAAGGTGGCAACCCAGCCTGAGGGTAAGCTGGAAATATTTCCAGTCCTCTTGACTTGGGGATCGACTTCTTTTGTTTTGCCCATTCGTGACCTTTCCCAGAATAAGTTGATACTGTTAAAAGTTTCACTCAGTGTCCCTGACCATGGTTTCAAAATGCTTTTCCAAGTTACCATGTTGGTACTTTGATGGTTTGTTCTCACCCCCACGAAGAACTGATAGGACATTCCTTGTTAAATTCTCTGAAGTTTCTGTTATAAAACACTTCTAAATCGTCATTAACTTACAGAAAAACAAAGCAAACTGTAAGAAAATGCCAAGTGTGTGATTTGTTAGGGTCATTCAGGACACAAGGAATCTGATGCAGGGAGCAGGATCTCCTTCAGGAATTTGGCCTCACCTTTACACCCCCAGTGAATCCGTGTGAAATGCTGAAATATAAAAAAATACCCATCTTTTAACTGGCGTCAATTAATAGTGAAGTTGACGCTGAACTAATTAGCTACTGAGAGTGTTAACGGGCTTGGTGACTAGCGGAGTTTCTCACTTACATTCCAGTTCAGCTTCCCGGTCCAGCACCCAATATCCGAGCGTACGCCAGCTCACCCACCTCCGTTACTGTCGCGTGGGAAACACCGTTGTCTGGCAATGGAGAAATCCAGAACTACAAGCTCTACTACATGGAGAAGGGACAGGACACTGAGCAGGTACGGAGCACGCTGCTTCCGGCGTGATGCACAGTGACATTGACTGCCTTTCTTCTCTTACTCTGTTTTAGCTGAAATTACTAGAAGCACCTTATGATGTGCTCTGACAGACTGAATCCTTTAGCCTAAAATACAGAAATACTTCAAATTAAAAATCCAGCATGAAATGCGTGTGTATTACAATTCCAGCCGTATTTGATGTGCTGGCGTACTGAGGTGCTCATCAGCACCCGGTGGCATCTGGGCACGTCCGTCGTATCACAGGAGGGAAACTCCGTAATAGCTGTGTCATCCTGAGCAGTTCTGGTCGGAAAGGGTAACGGGTGCTTGCACAGTTTTTCTAGGTTGGCTGGTGTTATTTTAGTAAAGTGGGCTAATCACTGATCTTAGCGTCATCCTTGATCTGAACTGTTCTTGCTTCTTGAGTTCCGTGATCCAGTGATTGATGTTTTGATAGTGATGTCTTAATGGATTAAATTTTCGTAGGGTTCTGCTGGAAGAATGCACTGTGCAAGTATCGTTGTCACAACTGTGGGAGGATTAATCCCATATGTTTAATTTCCCATCCGAGTGCATACGAATATGGCTCCAGCTTTAAAAAAAAGCTAAGGGAAGAATATTTTTGTTAACATTTACAAATAATTTTTGACAGAAGTTTTTAAATAGGAATGTTGTATTCCTCAGATAAAATTACCTTTTCTATCTCAGCATCCCACTGTTCCAAATACAGTAATAATTTTTACTGACGGGCGAGTTCGTCAGATCTCTTTTAATTTACAGAACCAGTGTCCGTGTCATGATTTAGATTGGATAGGTAGAATTTTCTCTTGCAAGCTCACTGTTAGCATCTTGGCGCATCCTGGCCGTACGTAACCTGTGGGCTTGATCTGCAGGTGCTACAGAAAGGTGCCACTCCTGCTTCTGAGTTTATTACTCTACTGAAAGTCGAGGGCATTGATAACAGTTGCTGACCTTGGCTTGTATGTGTGTTTGTTTCCGACAGGATGTTGACGTAGGAGGACTCTCCTACACCATTAACGGATTAAAGAAATACACAGAGTATAGTTTCCGAGTGGTAGCTTACAATAAACATGGTCCTGGAGTCTCGACCCAAGATGTGGTTGTACGAACGCTGTCGGATGGTAAGCTGCTTTATTCCCTCTTTATTTTTTTGGCACGAATTATGTGGTAATTTCCTTTAAGTGAATTTTTAACCAGAAAGACCCCTATGTTTTTTGTTCACTGTTGCCCTATTTGATTAATAGCGTAGTTGTTGCATATGGCCATGTGTGCTGAAAGTTCCCCCGGAGGTTTCCCAAATTAGGGGAAGGAAAATTACTATACCCCATTCTGATTGTGAAACAACGGTGTCCTTCATTTCAACCTCAGTAGTTTATTTCATGGGTTATTGAGTCTACAAAATATTAAGAGTAGACACAAACACAATTAATTGAAGGGAACAACTCCAAATTATTTTTTAGTTTCTATAATATTTTTAGATGTGAGCAGACTTTTGCTTTAGGAGTGCTTTCGTTTTAGTTGTGGTCATATGGGAAAATGTTGTTTGGACTCCACCACAGATACTCTTGGATCAATTGCCTGTAATAATGAAATGGTAGCAGTGTTTTCTGTAAGGCAGATAAAGAGGTAATGTCAGCAGCTGTGGATATCTGAACAGCTGTGGAATGATTGGAGGTTTTCAGTAGAGAAGTCTGTTTAGATATAACAACGGTCAGACCAGAAGTGAGCCCACTCTGGAATCCTCTCTCCAGGAGTGACCAAAAGCAGAATAGACGAGCAGAGAGGAGTATTGTCTCCAATTCTATGTCCAAAAGTTTGTTTCTCTGGGACTTCTTAACCCTGCAGTGGTTTCTGTGTATTTACTAATTCAGTTTCTCTTCTATAAAACCCTGTCAGCATCCTCTTTAACCCGTGTCAGCTTTTATCATCCACAGCATCAAGGGGACAACGTTTCCGCAGACACATTTGCTCTGAAAAATCACCCAGGGTTGTCTGTTTTGACCCGGCTGTATGTTAGCATCATCTGCTGCCTGTAGCTGTACTGCCTGAAAGAGTGAATAGTCAGTGTCCACCAGACCTCTCTGTCCCACTCCTCATTTTATAGACCTCTGCTGTATTCTGCCTCCCTCATCTCTTTTGCAGATTCAAAAGTCACGGACATGGTTAGCTATTTCTTTTGTGGAAGCTGTTTCAACCTTCAGTGCCCTTTTCTGAACTTTTTTCAAGGTTTCTTTTCTCCTACAGAGAGGAGGTAGAGGGGACCCAAATTGTATCAAAGATGCAAGTGCATAATTGCTAGCATTTGACTGGCTTTTTTGGCTCATTTTGAGCACTGGGGGGACATTTTTGGGGTAGACCCATCTTGGTGGGATTAGTCTGCTTAGAGCCATGATTTTGCATATAGAGGCAAGTTCATTTTTCCCATGTGCGTGACTTTATCTACCAGACGTTTCATCCGTCACCTTAATATCCAGGCACAAAATGTCCTGAGGTCTTTCTGCAGTTCTTTGCCATCAGATCTTGTCTGTACTGACATCTGTCACCTCGCGGCTCATCCCCCTTTCATCACTTCATGTGTTGAGCAGCAGGGTCTTGGCATGTGCCGCGGTTGAGCTCCACAGGTATCTCCCACCAGGTACCTCCCTTCTCTCTCCTCTCTTTCAACCAGTTGTTTACTCAGGCAGAGACTTCTCTCCCCTCATTGCTCTGTTTCGGAAGAACTCTCCTCCAGGTTTGTGATGCAGAATTTCCCTTCAAAAAGTGACAAATACGTATTATTACTCCATGTATCCATGAATTTCATGCTTTATTGTAGCTTCAGTTTATTGTCCTAATACAAGTTTCTGGCTTACCACTTGAAGTTTTTCAAATGAAACCCCTTCTAAATACCAGCACCAAATTTCCCATCTCCCAGTACTGAGTTAACTGGGGAGGGGTTACAGCCTACTCTAAGTCATGCAGACGTTTCATTCCCAAGTTCCTTGAGAAACCCTGGATGAGTAGCACCGCACCCTGGCAACATGCTGCTCTTCGTTCCGACTCTTCCATAATTCCTTATATTGACATTTTAGTTTGGGAAAGCCTGTAAGTCCCTTGGAAAAGGGGATCACGGAAACCTCTCCTCTTCCCTTCACGCAGTACAAATGCAAAGGGGATAGTTGTGTGGATCTATCTTTTTTTTTTTTTTTCCCTGTAATACCCTGACCATTTGCTAACTCTACAGTTTGTCCAAAGGGCTTCCAGCCCCTTATTTGTTCGAAGAAGTTATCATTAGTTGTAAAATCATTTCCAAGTTTTCACGAAATTCTTTCTGGTCCAACTTACGTTTTCACATTTAACCTATATACGTTTATTTTCTAAAGCTTTTTGAAGGCGGTTGTCTTGCTTCTTCCAATCTTACAACCATGCTTCACCACGCTGTTCTCTCCTTCAGTCTCTCAAATCTTTCTGGAGGAAAGGCGCACGCTTTCTTCTTGTGTTTTCTTATTGTGGTGTCTGTTAGCAATCTCCGTGTTTCCTGCAGGGATTTCATTCCTTTAGCTTCTATTTAACAGGCTTCTGCTTTTTTAATGTAGGTGTTTGCTCCTAATCTGTCAGGGTGGTTTGTTGCAGGATAGCTCTTTGGGTATTACAGTTTCAACCAAGGTTTATAAGGATTATGAGGATTGCTTCTCTTCTCACAGTCTTCCTGATCTATGGAAGCAATCATTTATCAGAGCTAGAAATGGAATCTCAGCATCACACCCTGCTTAGGGCATTTCCCTTACCAACTCATCCTTGCAGCCTGTGGTTCCCCTGCCTGGGTGGTTGCTGTACAACACACTTTCCTCTCCAGGCATGGGGTATCAGCCCATAGGAAATCCTTCTTATCTGTTGGCCTGGTTAAGGTCTTGGTCTGATCTGAGTCTGCGCGTACTCTGACATAAAGTGAACTGTGCACGTGGTGAGGGATGTGTTCATGAATATATTTACACGCACGTATCCTTTCCTGTCTCTGCAGTATATGCATTATTAATCACTCCTTGTGAAAGCCATGACTGACTTTTAGGCTGTGCTGCATTTAGGCACCAACTGCGCAAAACAAACAGAAAAAAAAAAAAAAAAAGCTTAGCTTTATTTCATTTCCTTCTCTTACTTCTGTTCTTGCTTTTTGAAAGGCACAGTGCTTAATCCCTAGGTCTGGTGATTTCAGACTCAGATCAGTTGGCAGGAGAGAAGGGAGAACAAATCCTTGTTGTCTCCATTTCCGTTGTGGGGCAGTGGGGGTGGGTACTGATTTAAGCACACCCCAGCGTATCTCTCTTTCAGGACAGAGCTACGTTCACATCTTGCCTGCAGGATGCTTTCTTCAGTATTGTTGTGGCCGGTGTGAGTTACCTGGAAAATGTATTTATTCGGCCGGAAGGGTCTTTAGCCCTGTTGTGCTACTTGCCTGTCCTTGTGCGTTGCGGGAGCCTCCCCTTCCTGCCAGGGAACTCTTATCTCTGCCTTTGAGATAACGCCTGTGAGTCTGAAGTGCTGGGACAAGGATTTCCTGGGTCTCAGGTTCTCTCTGGCATTGCCCTTATGTCTAGTGGGGTTTCCCTGTCGCGACCAGTCAGTCGCTGCAGGTAGTGAAGCACTAACACAGAGTGGAGGTTTGAAAGCAGGACCCGTCTTCCCAATGCACTTCACCTCTTCAGCAACACAGGGACGTGTTGACTCTGGGTTTTTCCTGTTACAGAAAGTCATGACAACAAAAAACACCGCTAGAATTCTAAATGGGGGTTCCCAGAATCCAGCACGTAAATTAAAGACTTGGTTTTGAAAAGTACGGAATGTGATCTCTTTTCTTAGAGTTTATGGGAAGTACTTTTAAATATAAGACATTTTTATTTAGATGCCTGTGATAAGTAAAGACCTGAACAAAAAGCGAGTTCGTTCTTTGTGATGAAAATACGGAAACCCCCGGAGTCAGTCACTGTATGTCATAAAGTAGCTCTGGCAGGATCTGTAGTTACTTTATGTACTATCTTAAACCAGAATGGTTTGTACTTTCCTAACAAATGACAGCAGAGGGTAGTTGTGTGTGGAAATAGAGTATTTGATACAGTATAAGGAAATTTTTGAGATTTAATTCATTTAATGTTTCTAGTTCCCAGTGCTCCTCCACAGAATCTGACACTGGAGGTACGGAATTCCAAGGTAAGATGTGGAGAATTTCCTGTTGGTAATGGGTAAATAAAAGGCTGGTGGGTCTTAGAACAACCAAAATTTAGAGCTGCTTTGGGTTTCTTTCCTACTGTGCTGCTCCTCAGGTATTTGTGTAGGAGCAGCCCAACAGGAGAATAACTGAACGTGGGGCTTGAGGCATTAGAAACTCCAATCCAGTTGTGGATTGTACATAACGGAATGCAGTGAAGACAGTGACAGTGTACCAAAGGCTAATTATGATGGTTAATTATGAAGGGTTTAATCATGCTCAAAAGCCTGAAGCACCAGCCCTTGAACGTGTTCCTGTTGATTAACTATTGTTCACAGTGTGTCTGCATGCCTGTGGGCGTTTATAGTGTCCTGGGCACTTCAAAGGAGAAAATCATATAGTCATTATGACTTTATGACTGGAGATTTTTTTAAAAAGCCATTTTGACTCTTTTCCAAATGCCTTTTTCTACTGCCTGTATGATTAAAAATAAATAACTTCCTGCACGTAAATTACGGTTCAGATAACCCTTCAGAGAAAATACCAGTTCTTAAAGGTAGATCCTCAAGCAAACCGTATCTTAAGATAACGTGAGGGAAATGAAAGGGAAACCCAAGGGGCCATTTGTGAAATTGGAATCAGAGGGTCAAACAGGACTGAAGCACTTGGAGGTGAACTTCTACAGGCACATGTATGACCTGGGCTGCTGCTGAGTCATAGCGGGTTTTAGACTTCGCAGATAGTCGGTGGTTTACAATATGAAAACACCGTATTCTCCGTTTGCATGTTTTTCTGTCTTGTGTTTTGTGAAGAATTAGCACTAGAGTAGCTTCTCGGGTGGTGTGAGAGGGGATGACTGTGTAATGACCTTCTGCCTTCCACAGAGCATCATGCTGCACTGGCAGCCACCCCCTGCAGGGACACACAGCGGACAAATCACCGGCTACAAAATTCGCTACCGTAAGGTGTCCCGTAAGAGTGACGTGACAGAAAGCATTGGCGGGACCCAGCTTTTTCAGCTAATTGAGGGTGAGCTGTTATTTGCAAGCCTTTGTTACCAGAAGGTGTGTTTTAGCTGCTTTCAGTGGGCTGGGGCTGAGACATGTTTATGCAGGGTCTTAGCTTGGAAGAAAAAATGACAGTACTGAGAACGAGTGTCGAAGTTCTGAGGTAGCGTGGGCAGCCTGCCTCATGGTAACCAAAGTCTCCCGGCCTGGTTTCCAGCCCTGACTTTGCCATCGGTGTGCGAAGTGGACTGGACCAGTCCTTTTAACCCCTTTATAAAAGGCATCGGGCGGGCGTGGAGAAGGTGGTCCTGAGCTCATTGTGTCTGCCCCAATGCCAGGTGCAGGAGTCCGGAGAAGGGTGCCAGCGGTCTGGCTGGGTGTCCAGCGGGCTCAGCTGGTGCGTGCGGGTGTAACGGAGGTGTGCTCACCAGCACGCCCAGCCCAGAGTCCCATGGACTTCCTCCCTCAGGCATCTCTGCAAACAAATCATCGTATCACTGACATCAGCCGTTCTCCTTCTTTCTGGCAGAGGCGTAATATATCCCCTGTTCATTTTGTATACTTTAAAAATCCAACCTGGTACCTTACGAAGTGTAAATTATATATTGCTACCAGAACTAGAATTTTGTAAAGCAGAAATAAATAGTAGGTGAGAAGAGGAACAAGACTGCATTTTGTTCATTTTTTAAACCTCTGTAAATGAACGCTTGGTCAAAAGAGAAGAAATTGTGCCTCTCTAGAACATGAATATGCACTTTTTAACAAGAGGTTTTGATTTGTTCTCAGAAACTCCAGCTGTGACTCTGTAAGTTTCAGTTTTCTCAGAGTAGGAATTGATATGTCCCTGTAACCAGGGTATATTTTTGCCAGCAGCAAAGCTTGTTGAAGAAGTTCCATATATTCAATTGGGTGCATTTTCATACTGCTCTGATTATTGATTATACGCTGTTCCGTACCACGAACCAACTATTTGCTCATTTTGGTCACTGGTTGCCTGTACTCTACAGCTACGTTTAGTTATGGATGAGCGTGGTTCTGTACTTCAGTGAACAGCCAGAAATGAAAGCTCACGGTGTCTGCCACCGGGACCATCTGCAGAGTGTCACAGTTCAGCTGTCACACCCTAACTGGTGTCATCGTCCTCGGCGGAGCTGCGCTGTGGGCAGTGCTGTTGCCATTCCTGACCTCATGTTACGCTCCAGTGGCAGTGCTGGGCTGGAAGGCATTTTACCATCAGGTTATCCCTGTATTTCCATTAGGAACTGGGATTCCCATGCTCGCAGCTGGGATTCCAACGCTGACATCTTGGGTGCTCCTTGTCTCCTAGGCCTTGAGCGAGGTACAGAATACAGCTTCAGAGTAGCTGCCTTGACTGTTAATGGGACTGGACCCGCTACCGACTGGGTGTCAGCGGAAACGTTTGAGAGTGATCTGGATGGTAAGTGTGAAGGTAGCGATGACAGAACCATCACCATTTGCCGACGGGGCACAGTAAGGGTTGATTGCCTTTTTTAAAGGCAAACCTGATTTTGTTCAATTGTTTTTACTGTATTCTAATTATACCATGTGGTTTATTTATGATTAAATGAAACTAATTTTCATTTTAACATAAAATTCCAAGTCAGTTAACTGGCTTGGAATTAAACCATGCTCCTACTCTTTCTAGTACTGTGTATTTGCGCTGTGGTTTTTCTGCTAAGAAATACCCAATTATGAATTCCAGTGTCAGTGTTTCAATATTTTAATAATAATACAACATAAGATTCATATAATTGTAATAATGGCTTGCTTTTTCTATCGTAATAAAATACATCTTGTTAATTATGCAGGGGTTTACATGTTGTGAAACAGAGGTAGGAGGACTGTTTTCCTTGAGGGAATTAAAAGAGTGATTATGTATTTATGCAGCACGTAAGTTATGCTAATGAAACCCTTCAGGTATACCTCAAAGAGTTCAGAGCGCAGATCAGTTGGTCCACGTTTGGTATTTATTACACTACAGTAATCTGCACGTGGGAACCTGATTCTTGCAGAACTCAAATGAGCAAATTTCTGAATCTCCCAGAATCTGACTAAGAGCAATTAGAATGGAAGAAAAGTGCTATTTTTAGAAGTATGGCTGGGGTGAATCTCTTTGGAATTGCCTACATGGAGCTGGTCATTCTGGGTAGACTGCTTCCGTTTCAGAAGAGCGTTTAATTAGTGCTGTTGCATACAAGTTACCTTGTGCTTTTTGCAGGCCAGTCTCCCTCTTGGCTTTGTTAAAGTAGCTGGAGGGACATCCTAGCTTAGTGCCACAGGATCCAGTAATGACTTTCACATCTGCGTGGCTTGAGATTCAGTTATACTGGCAGCTGGAAGACAGAATAATAAAAGAGCTTCAATATTTGCTTTACACTGTTGGAAGATTGCTTCAACAGTCAGCTGATTAAAGCCCTTGAGAGCCCACGCTTCAATCTCTGTTATGCAGAGTTGATGCTCAGCTTAATAGTTGTTCTCTTGCTGCGTATTCTCCGTTGTTTAATCAAGAACAGTGCAAAACACAGCATTAACAGGAGAGTTCAGTTGTTTAGTCATTTAGAATTACTTTTTAGAGGTGAAATTACTTGCATCTGTGTGTCCGTCTTCCTCTTAACTGGATGTGACACAGTCTTGCAGCTCTGAGAAACCACTCGTTCCCCAAACTGAAGTTTAGCTCTGTAAATGGGCAGCACTTACCCAAGGTAATGAAAATATACTGCTTTTGAGTTAGAGCTAACGGTGCTTTGCCAGGGGGTGGCATCAGGATTGAATTTAAACAGGGAGAGGGAGGGAGAAGAAAAGCACCCTTTCGTTCTGTGTTGATTGTACAATTTTAATTTTCTTCAAATTGGAATGGTGCAGTCCTTGCAGGAAATCTTTCTTTATACGTGTGCTTTACAATGAATAAGGTAATAAAAATTCACGGTTAAGGCAATGCAGCATGGTATTCACTCTGTATACATGAAATATTTGTGTATGTGCCTACTGGAAAGAAAATAATGTATTCTTTGCTTTTTTTTAGTAAGCTCAGGTGGGTAATTTTAATACCATGCAGAGGAATTTACAGCTAATCTTTAATTTCTCAGGTTCAACAGACACGTATGGCCTAATTCCTTCTGATTCCAGGGCTATTTTTTGAATTTACATAGAAAATAATTCACATCAGAGAGTCACCAGTGCAAATGTTGCAGCTTAGTGTTGGCAGGGGCGCGTAGTTTTGCAGAGCCGGCGCGAGTCCCACCAGGAGCGCATGTGCAAGAAGTGTTAAACAGTTGTACAGAGTTTATCCCCAGGGCACTCGCTTCTGGGCAGTTCGAAATGTCGTCTCTCATACTGCATTCTGTACCTTTTCTGTATTTAATGGTTGTGAGCGTTAATTGATCAGCTCTGTCAGCTGGAGACCATAAACTCCCCAGGCGGGCTGGCCAGTGGCATATTATGATCCGAATAATCCTGTTGTGGGGCTTTATTAAATGTTTTTAGATAAATGCAGCGCGTTTCATTAAAATGAATTCCCTGCAGGAAGCAGAACTCTCTGAACTGATTTTATTTGGGAGTGGGGAACTCAGCTTCCTGTTGCACAGAACCATTTACAGTCCATCAACACACAGCAGGCTCCAGTGGCCTGACGAAAGTACTTGCTACGTTTCCGAGCAGGTAAAACAAAGCTGTGGCCGCTAGTAGGTACAGTTGTGCTTTCCGATTGCTTCTACGTTCTCAGCAGCAGTGGGAAAAGACATTTTAGTAAAAATATTAGGGGATTACAGCGACATATTGTGGAAGTCCTGCTATTATGGATCCACATTCCATCTCTGTTGGGCTGTCATTAGATTTGTGTTGCATGTGGGAGTAGGATTCAACATTTGGTAAAGACTCTTAAGTGCTTTTTGATTTTGTGGTATGGTTGTGTAGTCCCTGCATGTATTTTGTGAAGTAAGTAGAAGAAACTCGGGGATTTAAACAAATCACAAGAAACCTTTGCAGCACACTCAGTTCCCTGACAATTCTTAGAGCTTTGGGATATTCTGGTCAATCCTACAGTAAGCTTAGGAACCTTTCTGTCATCATCTGTGTGTTTTCAGTATAATTATTTTCATGTTCACAACTAAGTAATACGATGGAACTAAAAATAGATTGCTTTGTGGAGGGGAAGGATGTGATAAATTTAATGCCTATTGTGAAAAATTACAAATTGGAAAGAACATGCACAAACATCAAAACAGTCCGCTTTGAAGCAGTACTTCAGTACAACTCTTCTTTCATTTAAAGACAGTATCTATTAAAATATATTCGTGTGTGAAACTGTTAATTTTCTTCTGCTTATTAGAGTGCTTTGCTCCCTCTTGGACACTAAAGCTCTCTCCTCCTTTGGAGCGGGCTCGTTTCAGTACAGACACCGCGTAGAAGTGCTACGCTTGACGTTACTGTCTCGTAGCTCTTCATGTCGTTACCTATATTTAAGAGAAATCCTCTACATGCGTCATCCTTCTTCAACAGAAACTCGTGTTCCCGAAGTCCCAAGTTCCTTACACGTCCGTCCGCTTGTCACCAGTATCGTAGTGAGCTGGACTCCACCTGAGAACCAGAACATCGTGGTGAGAGGCTACGCGATAGGGTACGGCGTTGGCAGTCCTCACGCGCAGACCATCAAGGTGGACTATAAACAGAGATACTACACCATTGAAAACTTAGGTAAGGGAAGCGAATTCTCCTCAGTACCCAGGTCTTACCTCTCATTTACGTTACTGTTTCCTTATTCTGGTAACGTAAGTAAAAAAAACTACGTGCATATTTTTAAGAGTATTTTTTTTCATATTCAGTTATTATACCAGGTGCCAAACTGTTGATAAACTTCAAATAAACTTAATTTTCTGATGATAGAGAAAGAAGTAGAGAGATTGGAAAAAACCCAAATCCAGAATCCTAAATTCACCGAGTTTGAAGCATAGTGCATTTTGATTTGATGCTTTCCCTTCAACACTTCTTATAAAAGCTTTCATACTGAGCAGCACTCCCTTGTTCTCCTCCTGGAGCTGCAGAGCAGGTGGCTTCAGGCAAAAAAAAAAAACCCTAAAATGTCACCAAGATACAATGTCATCTACTTTAAAAGAAAAACATAGATTCACCCCTCCAGAGAATTCGCTGTGATAGGTAAAATATCCTGAAAGCAAAAAAATACTAGTATTGAGAAGTTCTGTAAAATTGGAGTTTTGACTAATTTTATAGTAGAGCAACTTAAAATGTTCATTTTACAGTGTTTTTCCTCACTACTCTTTTGACTGCACTTGAGGTACGTTTGCTTTGATTATAGACTTCTGCTGCATGAGAACTGTTGAACGCTAACAGAAGGTCTGTGTGGAGACTTTCTCAGTTCAAATTCCGACTAGTTATTTGTGTATTTCAGTTAAAAACCAGAATACTGAAGGAAGAGAATATGGAGAAGCAGCAAATAGCATTCCCTGAACAGCTGGCCCTAAAATAATATTTGTTTTTTCCCTCTAGACCCAAGCTCCCATTATGTCATAACTCTGAAAGCGTTTAACAACGTTGGGGAAGGAATTCCTCTCTACGAGAGCGCGGTGACCAGGCCTCACTCAGGTAACGGCGAGGGGCTGTTTTTACGTTCTGCGCAGCTGAAACCTGTTAACAGGCCCAGCAGCTGAAAATGGGGTGACATCTGACGGATGCGTCGTGGTTTTCAGTGTCACACTCCAGTTGTTTACTGGCTGGCCTTACTGTTCCAGTGATTGCCTCCCATGTGTCATCCGTTTATTAAACAACCTAAAATTGGTTTCATTTTTAAATTACAAAACTTGCCTTTTTATAGATGTTCTTATGCGAAAAGTTACCATTACGTCAGCAGAAATTGTGGGGCAGTTCTAAAGGCACGGCCCTTATTTTGTTTTTTATGGGCAAGTATAGATTTTGGGTGTTTTGGTCTTTTACACTGAGATTTTGAATATGAGGTCTGCATTTTCTTTGCCTAAGTCTCAGTCTGCTGTCACTTAACACTAAGCAAGTTCTTGGCTTTTTTTTTTTTCTTATAACACATTATTAATTAAGCAGAGAAGTTTGTTTGCAAGTGAGCTGTTACTGTGCTGTGACTCACTGTGCTCCCTACTAGACTGTTGACATTACGTCGTTATTCTGTGTAAATGTTAACACCCCTGTTTGTTTTAGTCTTCTGAAGAGCAGGAATTCTTATAGACCTTAGAGAGGACATTGGAATTGCATTTTCTTCAGTTATTACAAATTTGCATGACACGTGGAACTTGACTGCCATTAATGTTTTTTAACACTTTCGGGGGAGTTCCCTGCAATTCTTATGAATTTACCCATCTAGAAGTCGTCCAGCTCTTTTTCCTCCCTGTTTTCTGGAAGAGGAATCAGTGGGCATTCTGAGGCAAATAAAGTGACAGTTAAAATTACTGTATGTTTTGGGGTTCGTAGGCCATGTGAATGCACTGACCACTAATAGGATGAGGTACATATATTAGCGTATATGTGTGTTGTCTTGCTGCCTGAGGAGGGGAACACAGTGCAAGAGTAATTTTATTGGCCAGTCTTGTGTCACCTATTAACTCTGGCTTTTCTCTCTTTCTCTCCATTTCTCACCTTTCATTTCATTGTACTACCCTGCATTTCCCCTTTTTTGTTTTTGTTTACATTAAAATGCCACCTTCTCCCTTTTTAATTATAATACACTACTTTTTACCCATCAATTCCCTAGACACTTCCGAGGTTGATTTGTTTGTTATTAATGCTCCATACACTCCAGTGCCAGATCCGTCTCCCATGATGCCACCGGTGGGAGTTCAGGCTTCCATTCTGAGCCATGACACCATACGGATCACTTGGGCAGACAACTCTCTGCCGAAGAACCAGAAGATCACGGATGCTCGCTACTACACAGTTCGCTGGAAAACCAATATTCCCGCAAATACGAAGTACAAGGTATGGGAGCTCCAACAACGCTAACACGGCGGCATGTTATCAGGGGGAAGCTGTTTGATGTTCAAGTCAGGGTTAGGTGAAAGCTGAGAGTGAAGACAAGCGCTCAGAAAGCGGTGTAGAGGTGTGCCCAGGTTTTTTGAGATGCCTGGGCTGAGCTCACACCAGTACTGCTCTGTTAAATCGTCGCTTCTCAACGTAGCGGAAGTAGTTGTGTGTGAAAGAGACTGAGGTGGGGTGTTGTGTGTGAGTGAATGGAAGAGCTGGCTCAGGGAAAGAAGGCAAACAGCTGCAGAACTACACTCTGCTCTGGAGCCGTGGAGAGGTGACAGTTCTGTCCTGTCTGCTTCACCCTAACACCATCACTTTGTGTGATGGCTCTGGGTTTACCTCTAGGGGAGCCAATAACGCGTTCGCAAGGTGTGTGTTCCTCCTGACGCCAGCCAGCAGAAGGACCTGAGTCCGTGGGGCAAGTCATGCAGGGGAAATGTTTACCCTGACAGTTTTAAGTTTCCTTTTACAACCCTTCCTGTTCATACGAAGGTGATAGTGAATCATAGAATGGTTTGGGTTGGAAGGGACCTTAAAGATCATCCAGTTCCAACCCCCCTGCCATGGGCAGGGACACCTTCCACTAGACCAGGTTGCTCAAAGTCTCATCCAACCTGGCCTTGAAGACAGGTGAACTTCCCTTTGGGAACTAAGCGGGTGCAGGCTATGTAACAACAACTTCATAATACCCTGCCTGCCTTCATTTTCATCTACTGTTTTGATGTGGAGACGAGATTTGGGGTACAGTTTAGGCGTTTGGAATATTTTAGTTGGTTGGACTTTTTTTTTTCCCCCCAGAGTTATCTGGAGGCCTCAGAAACGCTGACTGCAAATTTCGTACTTGAAACGAGACTCAAAGGAAATGGTTGTTAAAATATCCAGCTAGTGGAGCTCCCTTTATGCTCTTGCAGAGCAGTCTTGTTACAAACCAGACTCTTTTTTTTTAATTGAAATGAAAAGATGTATATATGTGTGTTCTTCCTCTGAAGGCAAGTTATTTATGCACCCACATTCCTGAGTCATGTGCAGAGGATGTCTCGGGAGTGATTTCTATAATGCTGCAGTTTCGTGAGTTAAATGCTTTAAAAAAACCCACCCTCAGTGGTAAATCAGATACTCCCCCAACATTCTCGTTGCTGGTTGCCAGTGGTCAAGAAATTTTATTGTGGACCAAAAATAATATGTAATAATGGAATATAGTTCAAGATCAGTCATTGTAAAAACCATTTGCCTGAAAGGACCTAAGTTTGAGAAGATTAGCTCTAATCATTTTTTAATCATCATGTTTGGAGAACTCCCATCCTGCCTTTCTGTGTTTCAATCATGAATTTTGTACTACTGCGTTGGACCACAACAAATGCTGATTTTAAGGGAGACAAAACCTCTTTTCAGCAGTGCTGTTCAGTAAGGTGACGCATTTCAGTCAGCCCTTCGGTAACTGTATTAGTACGAGCGAGTACATTGTTTGTCATGGCCATCTCTAGCACCGTTGTTTATTGCATGTTTTGGGGCTGCTCACCCAGTTGCATCGGAGCCTCTCTGTTACACAGCTTCGCACACAGAAATCTTGTCTCTGTGTCAGTTCTCCAGTATCCAAAGCTACATCTGCTCAGCACAGCGTTGTTCATCCATCCCTCTCGTCAGTAAATGGGATGTTGATACAGTTCATTCCTGTTCTCTACATTTGCTCCCCCCTTCTATGCTGACATTCACAAACTCTTTATTAAAGAAGAGGCTGAATGCTTCCAACACAAGCTAAGAGGGTCAACCCTAAAGAGCCTCATTTTCTTAAATTTGTATAGGAGTTGATCAATCTAGAGCATATCAACACAGGAACAGATGTGATACGGTTCCTGAAGCTAAAATACTCCACTGTGCTTTGAACCGTGTCGTTTCCCTGATGTGGATCAGAGACCGTTTTTCAAAGGATCTTTGTTGGTGGAGCAGAGTTGTCCTCCTCGCAGGCTACCTGCGATTTATCAGTGTGCTCTCAAGCATAAGCTCAAATACTAAATCTTAACTTAGATCTTTTAGGACTGTATAAAAGGAAAATAAACTTTACAGGGTAATATTTATGAAGTTTATTTCTGGTAGGTGAGCAGGGTTTAGTACCCTGGGATACGTTGTGATCTTAAAACCAGTTAGTGGTGTTAAAAAATGACGAAAGCAGGGAAGTCTAACACTCCCATTCAGTCTTCATGTGTTATTTACATTCAGTGTGATGTGCAGTGAAACTAAAAGATAGCAAGTTTCAGAGGCATAGGTGAAAAACACAACTTTAACCTGTGAAAAGGGCTCCAGCTGCCACATGTGACTGAAGCTGGAGGCTAAAAAGGACTATAAGCAGATTTGAACGCTTAAACGCTGTTAGGAATTTCCATAGGTATTCTGGAGAGGAAGAAACTGTGCTTTTCAGGGGACAAGTCAGCTCATAATGCAAGATGCTAGGAAAAGATTTTTCCTTTGGACCTGTTATTACACAGTTGTCCTGGACAAAGATCTTTGCAGCTTCTACTGAACGTCAGCTATTTCCTCATGTCCACGAGCAGCGCGCAAGGAGCCGGGAGGAAATGCTGCTTGGCCCTTGGGGAGCTGATGACAAGCTCTTCTGAACACGTGGCTTCATGTTCATGCTAGGGGCTGTGTTCAGTCGAGAGTTGTCACTGAACTACTGTAGGAACAGTAAGTATTTGAACCATTCAGCCACAGTCACACTTACTTTGAAACTAAACTGAGATTCCTATCAAGTAAAGGTTTAAAGTTAATGTAGGATTACATTTGAATTAATTTTATCATGTCTCTTTTCTTGGCCCCCCCTGTGATGGCAAAACACCTGTCTGTGAACAAGCAGAATACTCTGTGCAAATCTAAGTATCACTGGGCCAACGTTTTCTGAACTTTCACCTGGTGTAACAAAGAGCTGTCACTGGAACTTGAGAAATGTTTTCGTTGCAGAATTTGTACAATTTATAGAGCCTTCAAGGAACGTGCATTTTGTGCACAGTTGTTGTATGGCCCTGCCAAATACTGAAACAACTAACCCTTTAATTCTGTGTTCAGACGGCTGTAGGTCAAGGTAAGGAATATACGTCTGCGTAGGGTGGTTTTTTCCATGGGCCTCACGTACTGTGTGTTTATGTGCAAGTCATGGATCACAAATATCAGATATTTTAACCTAAAGGTTGAAATTCTACCTGAATGGCCACGTTACAAATCGCACTATAAACCATGTGTAGTTTGTGTGTGATCCCAGATAACCATATTTTTCTGAAAAAACCCTACTTATTAACAAAGCTTCATTATCTTCAAGTCTCTGACCAACTGAGTTGATTTTTTTGTTTTTAAGTATGTTAAATATTTACTGAAAACTCTAACAGGAATTTGGAAGGCAGATACAGATTTCAAGGAGGACTGTTATTTCTAGCTGTGCTTCATTGTTTTCCCTAGCCAGATTAGTTAATGAAATGCTGTAAATTAAACCCCCCAAGCAGACAGTGATTTAGCCTGCTGCATAACAAGTGTGCCCTGGACCTTGTATGACTTTTTGTCTTTTAAATTTATAATTGACTGCTATTAAATGCTCTTGCTGATTGCAGAAAGAATTTCTAGTTTAGGATAAAACAACTGCACATTAATACTTGATTAATGAATTTACATGATAGAGCAAAAACGTTACAGAATTAATGACCATGGTTATGGAAATGTAGCGATGCTGAAACGTTTTAAACACTTACCTGAGTCAAGGGTGTTTGAGAGCTGGTGATTGATGGTTTTCAGTTCAGAAGCACGCACTGACACTTTGTTTTTCTTTCAGACTGCAAATGCAACCACTTTGAGCTATTTAGTGACCGGGTTAAAACCAAATACCTTGTATGAATTCTCTGTGATGGTGACTAAAGGTCGAAGATCAAGTACATGGAGTATGACAGCACATGGAACAACTTTTGAATTAGGTAACTCCTTCGTGTCTTTCTGGAAGGGCCGATATTCCCGATGAGATGAGTAAAGTCAAGTCTGCCGGAATCCTGGAGGAGCCAAAGCATGTATTTAAAATTATTATGCTGATGAATACATGCTGGGGGCTTCTTTTCTTTATAGTTTAGTCAGAAATCCTGATTAAAATAACAACAACATGCTTCAGAATTCAAAGGGATGATTGCATGCAAAGGAATTTACATCAAATTACAGAGAAGTAATGAATAATGGAGTTACAGTTCACGGACAGGAGCGAATAAAGAAGCGTACACTTGAAACATCTCAGAAATGGCATGTGAATAGCAAATAAAAAGAAAATACTTTAGCAAATAAGAATTAAAATTTTCTAGAATTATTATGATAATTATTACAGAGCGAGGGAGTGCGTAAGGCAGATGAATTTTAAATGAATTTTTAAAAAATTCCTGGTAGAAATGAAGACATCCCAGTC
>NW_010237688.1:72861-141059 GCF_000690775.1 Eurypyga helias | reverse complement strand
CAGTCCCAGTGCTGTCGAAATGATGTCCTCAGAAGGACAGAACAGAAAAGGGTTTGTAGCAGCTGGGAGGAACTTGGACCCACTGCGTAACTGCAAGGTCCAGAACCTCTCTCCCCCCGACCTGTCCCTCATTAGCTCTTCTTATCCTGCATTGTGAAATGATCTTTGTGCAATTAAATTTACTGCTTGTGAAGCTTAGGTTTCTTTTTATATTAACTGTAAGGACAAAAAAGAGCCTGTCCAAATTACCCCGTAGTTCTTATGCTAAATTAAAATACAGCAAAAGAATCGAGTTGGCAAAGAATTGGCGAGATCATTCAAATATTCTAAAATAAGAAATAACAAAAAGCGGTAACAGGTTAACATCAGAAAGCTCGAAGTCCCATAAACCCTTTGTGAGCTTCAGCTGCTTTTGAAAATATTGTCTTTGTTTCTGGTGCAAATTCCATGTAAAGTGTGCAAAAGTTGCACAAATAAAGTTCTGAAAAGAGAAATAATGGCCATTGTCTGGAAAACAGAGGGTTCAGCGTGAACAGGAGGAAACCCTTCTTCCCTGGGAGGGTGACGGAGCACTGGAACAGGCTGACCAGAGAGGTGGTGGAGTCTCCTTCCCTGGAGACTTTCTAAAGCTGCCTGGACTTGTTCCTGTGTGACCTACTCTAGGGGATCCTGCTCTGCCAGGGCGGTTGGACTAGATGATCTCCAGAGGTCCCTTCTAACCCCTACCACTCTGTGAATCTGGAACTCAGAAAGTACAGGAGCAAGGGTGAGACACAGGAGGTCTCATTTCATTTAATTAGAAAGTAAATTGCTAGTTGGGGTGGTGGTGAAGAATATTTGCAAACACGACTTAAAAGCTTGGGAAGCAAATGGAAAAAAAAAATAAAAAGAGGCTAAATATATTTTCTCATAACAGATCTTGTGATTTATATTACTCACCAAATTCCTGAGTGCGTGAGTCAATATTCAGGAATACTCATGAGTAGCGGCGCTGTACAGGACTGCTCCTCAGCTAATGCTGAAGAGGAATATGGGATACTGGGTTCAGTGTTGGTCTGTGAATTAGTAATCTCCTGAGGGCTGGTCCGGATCTCTTCTCTTCTTTAACAACTCTGAAGCTTACCGTAGGGCCTTGAATCATGCTTTACCTTTTTGTTGAGCAGGTTTGTAAGTATTTGGGGTCATGGTTACAGTAACTTGTGAGCTTTTGCTATCCCTAGTATCCAGCTATCCTGCAGAGGGATAAATAATAGAGCCATCTCAGAGGACGGCTGGATGGGTTCATTTCTAAGAGGTGATATACATAAAGCTCTGGAAATGCAGAAAGCACTGAGTAAGCACAAAATGTTACTATTACAGTACTGAACATTCAAGGAGGATTTATTTTGCTAAAAGTTACCTAATCAGAAGTCTTACTGCAAACTGTGGCTGGTTGATGCACCTTTGGAGACTCTGGCTCCGTGCATTTGAAAGCCATTAATCTAAGCCCCAGCTGGAGAGTGTAGTTCGCAGCGAGAAAGGTCTCAGATTTCAGTCTTTTGCTGGAACAACTTTTGCCATTTCCTGAATTTTAGGCAGGAGGAGGTTGATGGGAGAGAGAAGCGCTCCCCTGCTTTCTTTCTCTCCATCTTGCTCTCTGGCAACCCAAGGAAAAAGGCTGGACAGATGCGTTAAGCAAATGTTTCTGGCTTTCAAATGCTTCTGTGGTGCAGGTTGCCTTGCAAATTACAAATAATTCTTCAGTAGGGTACATCAGCAATTATGGATTATGATTCTAAATCTCTGTTGGATTTACTTTGCTGATTCAGATTTAAGTGGCAAATTAGCATTACTAGGTTTTGGTCCCGCCATAAACCAAAAATATGGAGATATTTCAAATGCCTGTGCATGTAAAATGTATTTATTTCACAAGTTCATGCAATTTTCATGACGGCCAAAGAAATTCAGATTAGAAGTCGTTCGCCCCAGCTGCTGGAGTTGTACGAAGATGCCGTGTTTTTGAAGACACATGGATTCATTCAGTCCTGAATCACAGCATCTGTTGACAGAAAAGCGTTAGAAGCAGGTAACTCCTTAGGGGAGGGAGATGCTGCGCACCAGGTGCCATTTGCCAGCTGAATGGAGTAAATCAGTAAGATCACTGAACTAGGATGGTAGATTTATTTGAAGGTTGGGCCTTCAGAGTTTTTATTATGGTACATGCCGCCTTCTGATGGTAAAACAAATAAAAACGCAAAGGTGCTGAGGTTACTTGTTTATATCCGGTGAAATTGGGCAACCTGTTTCTAACAGTTTCGGTTTTGTTTGCTTGCAGTTCCTACTTCTCCTCCCAAAGACGTGACCGTGGTGAGCAAAGAGGGAAAGCCTCGGACAATAATTGTTAACTGGCAGCCTCCATCCGAAGCCAATGGCAAAATTACAGGTGCAGTTTGCATGAGCAGTAACAGCAGATACGAGGTTCCTGGTTAACGGCAGAATATGATCTGCATAACTGTGTGAACACATTCCACACTTAATTTAGCCTAGAGCTAGCCAAGAGGTCTATATCTTCCTTGTCAATCTTTTTAGTAGCTCAGATTAATTATTTACTTTTGTACCTAGTAAAAATGTATTAAGATATAAACTAACTGCAGTGTGAAATTGGAGTCTAACCAGAAATATAATTGGAAGTTGAAGTATCTCAATAACCTTTGCCTTCATCAGCTTGTGCTGTTCTAATAGCGTGCCTCCAGAAATACATCTATAATGTGTCTGGCCCATCAGTATTTCATTTAGAAGACTCCATCCCAGTGCTTTTTGTCATCTTTGTGGCATTTTTGTGGCACAGAACAGACTTAAAGTCGGTTTATTAGTCCCCTGACATAATCACTAGGAGCAAACTTATTTGCCTTTGTAACTGCATCGCTATCGTGTAGGATAGATAAATCATTTTACACAAAATAATAATTAGTGTTTCCTTTCCGTAATTTCTGTTTGGATTCCTATTTCTAAAGGCTTTCTGGAATAATTCAGTTCAATTTTCCTTTTTTACAACAGGCTTTAGGGTTAAAGCAGACTTTTTTTGGCATATAGCTTGCGGTGTATGATTTTGCTTTTGTTCTCAGAATTAACTATGGTGCAGAATCAAACCTTTGAAACCTGCCACCAGCCAGCATCTGCTCTGGCAGTACTCTAGCCCAGGTTCCAGACAGGGGACTAAGACTAATTAGATCCCTCTGAAAAGGCTATACTGGAGACTCTTAACCTTTGATAATTACAGTGACTTCTAAGTAAGCTGTAAGGAAGACCCCTAAAAGGCAAAGAAGCACTAAGCAAGCAGCCCAAAGGCTGCAGGTAAGATGAGGTGGCTGTAACAGGTCGGTCTGCCTGGTGTCACCAGGGCAGGAGAGGTTGTGCAACACAACACCAGCGCACTGCTCTGCTGTGCCATCTGCCAAGGGTGTCTCACAGTAACAGACAGCAGCTTACTCTGCACCAGAATGCCTGTCTGAGCCATTTCTATGCCTCTGCATGCATGTAGCTCATTAGATGATGTGTATATATATTTTTTTATATTGGCTCTAAAGCCAGTTCTGTGTTACTATCAACAAGATGTTTCCTCTGTATGGGAAAGAACGTTTGTCTGGAGAAAGAAGAGCCTTTATCTTAGCTGCTGGTTGAAGGACTTGGTCGCTAGTGGTCAGCAAGAGTCATTCAGACAGGGGTGAAACGTCAGGCACAAATATCCCCAGGTTACATATGCTCTTGAAAAAATGAGCCTATCCCTTTACACCAAGTGTGTACATGGGAAAGGGGAGACAATGTACAGAGATCAGCATTTCCTTGCACAGTGTGATTAGCAAAATTACACACATTCCATTTCCCAGATAAAAACGTCTCTTTGCACTGTCTGTACTGTGAAGGAGAACCTTACACTTCTTCACACATGCTGCATGAAAGCGTATAGTATTTATTAGTTTTAGCATAAGCTAGAAAGCTAAAAAATACATCGTTCTGCGGTCACGCAGAGCCCACAAACAAGCAGGAGCTGGCAGGGCTGTGGGCTGAGTGCCCTCTGGTGGGGAGAGCCCCGGCAAGTGGGAGAGCGGCTTACTACGCCAGTAATCACTCATTAACTCCGCTCGCTTGGTTCTGTGCATCCAGCCACGCCGTACAGTCCAAGTGATGATGTCATTCCACCCGCTGGATAGCATGTCTGTGGCATTTCAGCTCTCATCTCCGTTCGATGTGGATGGGATGGATGTGAAATGCTGAACTGGGCTAATCTGGATGCCAGATGCATGTGCATCGTTAGTGGTTGCTGACTAATTAGTACAGTCATAAATTAATTCTGTAGTCTTGTGCCATATACTACATATACTATATAAACTAGAGTTTAAAAACATCCTGGAGTTTAAAAATTCTGTAATGGCTACAGTCCTTCTAACTGTTACCATATATACATACCTATACATACTTGTCCCTTCTTAAACAAGTTACAAATGTGTTGCTTTGTGACCTGTACAAGTAGCCAGGGAAGAAAGTAAGCATGCCAGCATATGCCTGGTGTTTCACATGTCGCCCTCCATGCCGTTCTGGTTGCTGCGAAGTATGTCAGTTTGGGGTATGTGCAGCATTTTCAGTTGATGTAAAAAAAAAAGTGGAAATCACTCTGGAGAACATCTCCCCTGGTCTTAGTGTAGCCCACAGACTGCTGGTCTGTGGGACAAGGGAAGCAGCAAGCTGTGCAGGAAGCATCTGACGACCATACCCTATATTTCTGCATGTATTTATTTAATGCTGGGGCTCTGTGTTTCTTACGTAACAAATGTGATTATAAGGCTTTTACTTCGTATTGATTGGTATATGCAATATATTTAACAACAAATCATAAACACTTCCCATACCTTCTTTCTGCGGCGTGCAAGATAATTTCAGTTCTCTTGGATTGTTGTCAACTTTGCTAATAAACTGAAAAATAAGAAAATAATTATAAACTGCTGAACACGTGTTCTTCAGCTGTGCATGAGTGTTTTGTTTGTTTAATGTTAACAATTTTCTATGAATATTAATACTTTGAGGATGTTTTGATAACAAGAGCTTGATGTTATTTTACATTACCTGGTGCACGAACAGGTAAAGAGATGAAAACAAGGAATTTTTTCGTATTTAATGAACAGTGTTCAAAGATGATTTTGGTATTTTAAATGGCTTTTTTCCTCTTCACACGTATTTTTCAACAGTTTAAAATTTAATGTGGGAAGGCTGTCTAATATTTGAATGCGTTCTTAGTCTTTGGAAAAGCAAGAATACACTTTCAGAAACTCCATAATCGTTTAGCTGTGCAAACATCACTGAAGTCAGTAGAACAGTAGATATGACTGTCCTGTTCTTCGATGTATGAAGTTATTTTGTTTTATCCTGTGACTAGGATACATCATTTACTACAGCACGGATGTGAATGCCGAAATACATGATTGGGTTATTGAGCCCGTCGTGGGAAACAGGCTGACCCATCAGATACAAGAATTGACCCTTGATACGCCATATTATTTCAAAATTCAGGCCCGCAACTCGAAGGGCATGGGGCCTATGTCTGAGGCCGTTCAGTTCAGAACCCCAAAAGGTAAAGCATCACGTATATCTAAAGATATTCCTCCTGGTTTTCTGAATGCAAATCCATAGGGATATCAGTAGCATGAATTTTATATTTAAACTGGAAAAGACAGGAAGACAATGGAGCTTGACTAGAATTTGACTAGAAATTTTCTATTGGATTGCTCTCTCATGAAGTTAGTACACATGCCAATCTCGTTCAGCTGTTTGATGAACTGTGTTCTGTCAAAATTGCTGGTGGGCACTTAGGTCATCTAGTGATTAATGTTGAGGGTCGATGTCCTAAATGTGCTGTTTAGAAAACCATTTTTAGTTGCTTTAAGGTCTAGGTGTTGTGTGTCACGCCTGCTCAGGATGAAGTGCTACAGAGCCGCGGGCTCTGGAGTTGGTAGCCAGCACACAACTGCTCACCAGGGACTGGGATGACACAGTGGGAAACGGTGTGACACCGCAGGCTCTTAAATCAAGAATGCTTGCTGATGGGTAACTAGCGAAACAGTACGTATGCATGATCGCTTGGAAAAAAATGTACTCTTAGGAAGGGTGAAAAATAGAAAGTTTTGTGAGTAGATTTTCTAACAGTACTTGCTCCATGTGAATATTGGTGGTAAGGAATGAGAGCTCTAGCTGGTGTACTTATGCTGTGTGAAACTTTAAATTCTGTCTCTTCTTTCCTTCAAGCCTTCTGATCTTGTCTTTTTTCCTTCCCTGTGCTTGTCCCACTAGCTGAATCCTCAGATAAAATGCCTAATGATCAAGGTAAATGAATAGCCACGCTTTCTCTTTCATTCCATCCTTCACACATTGTTTTTCCCGTCTACGTGCCGTTGTATTTCCTACGTGAAACACGTATCTGCTGCTCTAACTGTAAATGAGCACGTTCCTGTTGTGCTTTTCATAGTGGAAGAACTGGAAGTCCTGTCTGTGGTTTGGGTGTTAGGAATATAAAGTGATCTCTGTAGTCAGATGTCGCATGAAGGGACAAGTGGGTTGTGCCAGAGCTGAATCGTTCTGTCAAAATGAATTTGGATTAAGCGAATACTCCAGCCAGCCTCTGCCCACTGAAGCAAGATCTCAGTACGTAGAGGTGGAAGATCAAACAGTTATCTAATTAGCACAAGTGCTGTTTTGTGAGCTCTACATCTATAATTATTTTCATAATAAAGGAAAGTATGTCTGCTCTAGAAAGCTTTTTTGTAAGAGATTCTGCTTGTCAGCTCATTTAAACTCCAGGCTCTCCTGAAGAGCACCGCATTAGCTACTAAAAGCCTTAAGGTTTTAAAATGCTAGCTTGAAAAATGGTACCTTTGAGTTTACTACATTGAATTATAAGGTGAATGTCCCAGGGCTATTTTTGCTTTCTTCCACATAACCTACAAGCCCAATAAAAGGGGAAGAATTAGTCTAAAGGGATGAGTTTAAAAGGACATTGGCAAGCAACTTAGACATACAATTAAATAGATCCTAAAGGGGTTGAGAAGGAGCTGCTGCTTTTTTTTACTTGCTTTTCAACTTCTTACTTAGAAGTAATTTATTAAATATGCTTTTACCTTCTGTGTACTAATGCTGATAGTAGACAGTTATGGAGTAAATTCATATCCAGACTTGTGTAACGGAGATGGTAGGTGAGACTCAGGCTATCTGTGGGGAAGCAGATGCTCACCGTGTCATCATTACTGCTCAATTGCAAGCGGAAGGGACTAGGGAAGATTAAAAGCTTTTATTTAAAAGTTGCCGTTTTCTCTTCTGCACTATTCTAACCTCATTTCAGCAGATAACTAAATCTTCTCATCTGTCGTTACCATCCTAAAGTAACATGGTCTTCTAGTAACGATTTGGTTAGTATTTATCAAATTATATGATTTATTAAATCATAAAACTACATAAACCCCAAGGCTTTGGTTTCAGTGTCCCTGTAAGAACAGTTGGAGATTAGAAATGATGGCAGTAGGTTCAATGTGGAGAAGGAGAAGACGATCTGAAGAGCAGAAAAGCCTGCTCTGTGACAAGGTCACTAAACTGCAGAACTGTGGCCTTCAGGAAATGGCAGACAGGTTATTTGAGACTGGAAGGAACAAACCTACAGTGGGATTGACTCTCTCGTCTTAGTTGTTCTTTTTTTCTCTCCCCTACCTTAACGTTTTTCTTCTGCATGAAGCACACCATACTGTTCTCCCACCCGCTTCCACAGCACAGAGCTTGTCTGGGTGGCTGCTGCTGTCAGGCTTCAGGGAGCACACCGGCCTAGGGCAAAAGCAGAGGTTAAGGTATCTACTCCTAGTAAAACCAACGCCAAGTCAACATCTGTTGTCTGGCTGCAGATGGGCAGCATGGAGATTGACAAACTGAAAACCAGTTTCACGTAAATGTGATCTTAAACTGTTCCTTCGTATCAAGGAAATGGAAAACCTCAGCCACAAACTTCGTAAGGTGCTGGACAAAATGCTGCTGTCCACACAGAAGATGCACCTGTGCATATGTTTGTTCCGAGCACGGAGTGTAGAAGCAGGGCTTGTGCTGCCTGTTGTGACCAGCTGCTGCTGAGTGAGGCCATGAGTTCTGGTCCCTGTGCCACGTAAACTGCAGGGAGGAGTCAGTCATCTTTCAGCATGCGCTACACAAGACACAAGCTCCCCAGAATTTAAAGGCTAAACTGTTGATGGCTGGGTTTGGGAATTAGATACTGACTAGCCACTTGATTACGTTCCTAAATGTCGTGGTATTTTGCAAACTGGACTGTGTACCTCGTCGTTTCCTTCTGTTTTTCGGAAACGTGGAGACACGGCGCAGTCAGTGGCAGCGTCAAGGCCCCCTGAGCTGCCGCGCTCTGCAGGCGTTGTGCACAGGTAGCCATTCCCAAGGATGTCTACACCCTTTGGAAATGTGACTGCTTGCCAGAGTACTGCTTTCTCCGAATCACTGCCTTCCAACTTCTTTATCCCCTGAATGATGCCTATACTTTGTCACGTACACACACTCATATGGGGGGGTATATAAAATCCGCACTTGGCTGTGCGAGTACGTACGATGTTCGGGGAGCGCAGGCCCCAGGACAAACCGCACCGACTCAGGGTGTTACACCCATGGGTACCACGTGATCCCCGTTGGTCTGTGCAGGTGGCTTTGTATATCTTACTATCTACTCCATTATTTTATGTCATCTTTTAACTTCAGTAGCAATTATTTTAATTTTCTTTCACGGTGTTATTAAGGATATTGAATTACACTTGGCCAAGCACAGGCCTTTGCAGAACTCATTAGAAATATCCCTCGTGAATAATGATTCTGCAATTATAATTCTTATTCTTATCAGTTAATTAGCTGTTAATCTTGTTAATATGTGCCACATTGCTTTTTTATTATGCTATTTTTAACAAAGCATTGTACAGTACTCAGTAAAATGCTTTATGGAAGTCTAAACATAGTTCATCTGCATAGTTACTGTTACCAACCAAATTTATAGTCTGACATTCAGTTTGCTCGAAAAGACCTGTTTTCAGTAACACAGAAAGATGGGCATAAACGATACCACCATCTCCTATCTATCACCTTTTCCATGATCTTGCCTGTGTTAAGCCTCCAGCTGCTGCACTAAAAATGCTCAGAGAGTCTATTTGTCCTTTTAAAATACTGTCAGTGATTTTTATTCCCCTTTGTCCTGCAGCTTCTCTGGTGCTCCAGCACATCTTCATCTAGGGGTTTTCATGTCTTCTCAGTGCAAGTTACCTGGTCATACAGCTGCCCATTTATTAAATGCAAGCTGTCTAAAATTGTGTTGAATTATTTCATTGTTTTGGCAAAATTATTAGACCAGTACTTGAAAAGAGCACACGTTTTCACTGAAGGCAGCGTCCTCTCTAGACTGGAAGGTGCAATACGTCTTTCTCATTACAGATTTGTCCTGCAATACATCTTTTTCATTATTTTAGACTACATCTAACTCCTCACTGTTTATGTGTAATATTCCTTATACTTCATGGGGCTTAATCCATATTCTTACTGGTACTTTTTGCTGTTCTTAGCAACTGTCTGTATTTCACAGTGACTAATTTACAGGCTTTGACTTCGGGTCACAAGTTCCATTCTTTACACAACCTTTAACACTTAGTACTTCTTGACTGGAGTGGATTTTTAACAGAGAAAATCCTTCTTCTGACTGTAAAACTGCTGTATTTGCAGACTACTGTGTTTTTTGTGGTTTTGACTTTTTGTGCATAACAGTTAAAATCTGCAAAGTATTATGGATTCCTGTAACAAGAGGAATGTTGGTTTATGCATCTTGCTGTATGTTTCCCCTTCTACGGTATTTTTATCATTCATGATAATTTTGCCTTAGCTCATTTTAATGAAAACACAGAAGTAAAAGAACCAGGGTTTTGTATATCATTATCTGCAGAAAGCTTTCTGCTAACTCGGGAGAGGTCTTAACATTAGAGGTGAACTTGTGACTTCATCCTTCTTGCTGCAGCAGCAAGCGATCTAAATTAGACCTGAATTATGCAAGGGGAAGTACTTGTTAGAGTAAAAAGAGGGATGGCATTTCAGTTGGTAGGTCAGCTCTTGCATTTAGCACCTAGGAGCCCACTAGTAGTAGCCAAGGTTCTAGGGGGGCGGTGTAACTTGCCTCAGTTTGTAATAACAGGCGTAGAGATATGTTTACTTCCGCTGTCATCCTATAAACAAAATAGTTTTAAACTAATTAATTGGTTTTCCAAGGTTCCCCCAAAAAAACCCCAAACATTATTGTGATACTCAATTGTCACTTGTGGAAAAGATGAAACAAGCAGAAAAGAATGGGGAGAAGTTGAAAGTGGGGTTTTGTGGATAGGCAGGGGCATAGTATTACACTTAGAGTGCTTCCAGTCCTCTGCTGATTTCCAGTCGTCCACACTCAACTGTCATTGGGTATTAGGAAAAGAAACCTGTATCATTACCGTTTCAAGATGGTTAACTCTCTGCACAAGTGTGGCAAAGCCATTTCCTTTATTATATACCTGTGTATTAGTGCAAAGAATTTTTGTTACAGTTTTTAACGTTAATGCTAGTAGAGGCTCCTAAGCTTACTAAGGAAAATAGTAGCACAGGAAACTAATTAAAGAGCTCTGTAGAAGAAGTGGTTCTCTTGGAGAAACACGGTTGCGGTTCAAATCATGTTGTAGGGGAGAGAAAAGGAGAAAAAAACGCTCCCAGTGGTTCAGAGAAGTTCTGAAAGTGCCACCTTAGGCTGAAGTGTGCGCTGATGCGTGTGTGTATATATGTGTCTATAAAATTACCACGTGTGTGACCTTCTCAGCTTCAGGATCTGCGGGGAAAGGAAGCCGCCCGGTGGACATAGGACCAGATTACAAACCACCACTTGGTGGTAAGTGCTGTTGTAAACCTTTTCGGTTTCTGTGCAGGTCTCTTGATGTATCCTACTGAAAATAGTAACTGTTTACAGCCCCAATTACATCTGCTGCAGTAACTTTTTCTCTTTATGATGATAGTTGTTCCCACTCCAGAAATCGTATCATGGTTCTGTCGGAGTGTTCTCGCCTACTGTGTGGGACGCATGGAAAAAACAGCACTGCGTGCATTTACATTTCAGTGGATAAGCAGATCTTGTTTCCAGTTTAGTTTTAAATGGCTGCTATAGTGCACAAGTGTAAAATTAAAATTCAGTAAGAACATACCAGGAAGGAAACAATCGTCTTAACTCCTTCTCCTTATTAGCACTGTGCATTGAGGATGCCTTGCCCTAAGGCAGCGCTCATTAGTGTTACATAAAGTGTGTTTCCTTTCAGCGGACAGTGAACGCTGGAGAATGACACCAGTTCACGTGATTATTAGGTCCAAGGGTGTGCCTGTGGGGCTGTAGTTTTAGCAAGGTTCCAGGTTAACTCTGCTTAGACTCTAAGCTATTGCATTTTTTTACAACTATTGGAGTAGGGTGAACATAGATTTTTATAGACAATTAGTTGGAGATGGGCTTATAAAGCACCTTATGGATTTAACAATTGTACAGAAACACAGTTGGCAAATGACAAAAAGTAAGCAAGCACTTCGCTTGAATTCCTAGCAGACAAATCATCCTTCTCATTCTGCTAATCTGTATGATTCGGAGAAGTCTGTGATGGGCACTGTTTGCTTTTGATGGGAATTTTTTCTGTACAATAAATAACCCCTTTCTCCCAACTCAAACTCTTACAGGCAGTAACAGTCCCCACGGAAGTCCTACTTCTCCCTTAGACAGCAACATGCTCCTTGTCATCATAGTGTCTGTTGGAGTGATCACCATTGTCATAGTGGTGGTAGTCGCCGTCTTCTGCACTCGGCGTACGACTTCTCACCAAAAAAAGTAAGGTCTGCGGGTGGCACTTTGCCCTGTTCTACCTTTATCACATATTTAATCTTTTCTTTATTGATGCTTTGGAGTTTATTACTTGTGGGCTGTAGAAATTTTGTTCTGACAACAGATGAGTAGTGCAGTTTGGATTCTTGTGTCAGAAGATAACGCCTCAATACAGCTGAGTTATCACGTGTGTGATGATGACGTTCTAGTGTTTCAGAGCTTACAAACCATCAGGAGTTTACAGGCAAACTGGGGCAATGCTTTATGCACTTGACCCTCTCTGAGGAGAAATTGTTTAAAATACTGGGATTATCTGGCTTTTCCCTTTTAAAATCAGCTCTGTGTGTCCGCGGTACTGGCAGCATTTTCTGGTGAATGTCTTGCCAGCAGTTTACATGGTCATCTGAGAGCTAATGTCTCATTACTGAGAGCAGCCCTGAGGGGAAGGACTTGGGGTACTGGGGGATGAAAAGCTGGACATGAGCCGGCTGTGTGCGCTGGCAGCCCAGAAAGCCAACCGTATCCTGGGCTGTATCCAGAGCAGCGTGACCAGCAGGGCGAGGAGTGTGTGTGGAGGGCAGTGCTGGAACTATACGTTTCACTTTTCTGAAATTCCATCATGTCAAATGTCTGCCTCGCGATCAGCTTGCTGCTGCTGCTGCTGCTATTCACCAGCGAGGAAAGAGCACGTTGGTTAGATGTGTCTAACCTGAGCAGTGGTAAAGTGAATATTCTCCTCATTAATCTTTGGTGTTAACCATCCTATTGGCATAATTGGCTATTTCCACGTTCCTTCTACAGCTGTTGTCGGAGGTTGTTTGTAAGCCCTGGAGTACAGACACAGCATGATGTACATACACTTTGTGTTTACAATATTCTCTTAATAGCCATAAGTACTGGAAACTTAATTTTTGTTAATGAAAGCTTAGACTGTAGAGCACAGTTCTGCAGCATGTGGTAGCATTTGAGACAAATTTCATGGCACCAGAGTTGCAGAATACGCTTTGAGGTGTCAGATGTGCTTGTATGTAAAATTCAGAGCTTCCTGCCCAGTGGGTAGCTTTTGCTCAGCTGGATACAAGATCTGAAGGAAATCTCAGTGAAAATTTGCCTTTTTCAACAAGTGAAAAGAAACCTAAAAAAAACTAAGAAAAGAAATCTAAAAACATTACATTTGTTTTCCTTCCCAAGGAAACGAGCTGCCTGCAAATCAGTGAATGGGTCCCATAAGTACAAAGGAAACTCCAAAGATGTCAAGCCTCCTGACCTCTGGATCCATCATGAAAGGCTGGAGCTCAAACCCATCGATAAATCTCCAGATCCCAATCCAATCATGACAGATACCCCAATCCCTCGCAACTCCCAAGACATCACCCCAGTTGATAATTCCATGGACAGCAACATCCATCAAAGGCGGAATTCCTACAGAGGTGAGCTATCAGCAAATACTTTGACCATGATGTTTAAAATAACATACATTTTACGGTATCTGGAGAAATCACTTTATTGCCGTATTATTCAGTTACCCTTACTGGGTTTTGTTCTTATTTTCCAAGTAGTGAGTTGGTTTCGTGCCTGGTTTATAAGACTCTGAAAAGGATGTACCGCATGTTTTAGTGAGGCAGTTGAGTGCCCAGGATTTAAATCATGAATTTCCCGTGGTAAATACTGATGAGTAGTCAGATCATCTAACAAGTGTGTCGTATTAAAACGTTGAGATGTGTGTGACATTTCAGCGGTCAAACACACAATCAGATCCTGGTGCTTTACCCAGCTATCGCTCAGCTCTTGAGGTGGGGGTGAGTGTTCACTCGGTGGGCAGTTAACTTGTTAATCTACCACGTCGTACCCCCACGTCTGACTCTGTACTGCCCCTCATTGCCCACAGCTGCTCTGCCAGAGACTTGTGTTTGCATTATGGCCTGGAGAGTTTCTCCAGTGCGCAATAATCTTTACCCTAACTGTCCTTTTTTTCACCTTTTAGTGAAGGATGAAAGAGCTGGTTTTATCAATTATGAGTCACAGAACTGCTTACAAACAGGACAGCCCAGAAATAAAGGGAGGAGGATTGAAATCAGCTGGTATGGTATCACAGAAGTCTTACTATAACGGTAAATAACCTTCAGTATTTTTCCTTCAGGACATGAGTCCGAGGATAGCATGTCCACACTGGCAGGAAGAAGGGGGATGAGGCCCAAGATGATGATGCCTTTTGATTCTCAGCCACCTCAGCGTAAGTCAACAGCCCACCCACCAGCTGGCTTGAAACGGGGAGCACCCAAACAAGCCACGTTGCTACCTGTGCACAGGCAAACACACATACCGCCTTCCTCCTTACTTCTCCCAAGTAATTCTGTCGTATCTGCAGTGGCAGCAGTTCAGAGACGGTATCCTGAATCCCTTATTGTGAGGGCAGAGTCAGGTCCAGTTAAAATGCAAAACCAGATAGCTGTGTTGGAGCGAGTGGGAAGCATGCTGCAGAAGTGGGGAGGAGCGAGGAGCGTGTCCAACAGTCTGTCTGTCCCAGTCTCCAGCAGTGGCAACTGCAGGTGCTTTTTAGAGAGAGCCTATAAGCCTGGCTGCTTTTTATAGTCCATTCCCTTTGTACTCTGCCAGTATCCAGCTGTTACATAGGAATTGTAGAGGGTTGGTAAATCTCTGTCAGGTTCTTCTCCACTGTTGGATTTCTTCTCCTCAGACCAGTCATAGCCATTTTACCTCCCCTCATGAGGGAGCTACGCCATCCCTTTTATCACTTTACTTGCCATTCTCAGAACCTTGAGAGGCAGAGAGGCCGGAGCTGCACACAGTAGCACCAAGGTCTTACATAGCAGGAAACCATGTCCTCTGCCTTGTTCTCCGTACCTTCCTTGATGAAAAGCCATTTAGTTGGCTTTTTGAGCTAATGATATCAGAGATACCATGTCTCCAAAAACTCTTTGCTGAGCTGTGACTGCCAGCTCTGAGTGCGGTGGCGTGTCGGTGCTGTTTGGGTTAGTTTGCCCCTGGTGTGTTACTGTGCCTTGAAGCGATGCGAAGGTTTGCCTCGCTCAGTCTTGAGAGGTCCTTCTGGAGTTCCTTGCCATCAAAATAGCATTTGACTACCCCAAAGACCTCAGTACTATTGACAAATATTTCTCTGATTGCTTCCATGTCTGGGTCACTGAGGAAGATAATTGATTAAAACCACTCCCTGCAACTGATACCTGGGGAATCTCATGATGACTATCCTCTGTCTTGAAATCAAGGATAATCATCAAGCCCTTCCCTTTGCCTCTTCCTTTCAGTCCATAAAAGAGCTTTCCCTCCAACAGTAACTTACGTTTTTAACTTCAGTGTGGACCCTTGGCAGAGCTTTTTTGAAGACAGTAAATACAGCTATATTTTCAAACTCTGAGGTTAGTGAAGCAGGATTTTCTTCTACAGGAGTCATGCTTACTCTTATCTAAATAACTATGCTCCTATCTGCAGTGATCTTACTACTCTTACACCTAAATTTTAATATATCTGCTGTCCCCATTGCATGGTGTCCACTGTCTGTGGACACTTCTTGACCAGCTGTGGTTTACAGTCCACCCTCATATGGCAAACCAAAATCAGTACGGATTTATGCTAAAATGCGGCAGTGACTTAGGAGCAGCTTCTGAAACAAGTCAGCTGCTCATGCAGTAGGAGAGAATTGGAGAGCTGGGGCAGTGGATCACCACATGTCTCAGTGCAAGACATCCCCGCGTCTGGGCTGGTCCCCTGATGTACTGAGAGGAGGTGGCTCTGAAGGAGTAGCACTGCTCACCTGTTGAAAAGGGTACCAAAAGCCCACAATACGTGCGGCAGCTTTGCCCCACAATGTGTCTGTTACACTAGTTTATTAGAACAGGGATAGACCACCAATGGGGGCTGAGGTTTTGCAAGTCTGGCAGAGCAGACTCTTAAATGAGGGGGATGTCTGGTTTGTTATTTCTGTCTGTGTGTTTCCCAACCAGTTAGTGATGATTTGAGCAAAAGTGATGATTTGAAATTCTCCAGCACATCTGGAGAATTTCCAGTAAAGGTTCAAAAGGAAATAACCAACCAACCACAGCCTTTTTTTTTTTTTCTTTATGGTGCTAGTGGTAGCATTTCCCTTCTGTTTTCTGTGTTGAGTCTCTTTCTTTTGGATGATTTTAAGCAATTCAGTATTTTAGCCTGACATAAGAACTAAATTCTGCGCATGCTTTTCCTCCCAGCTGGGGAGCTGTGAGAGTTTGTTTTGTTGTTACCACAAAAGAGTGAGGGCAAAGGATGATTTACATTAAGTCTAAAATGCATGTCTCGGAAGCAGGAAAAAGAAAACAGCAAGATTAAAGGGGGGGGAGTAGGAAGAGGATTTTGGTTTGGGTGTACTGTAGCAGAGCTTAGTACTGTCTGCACAGAGGGAATGGATGGAGCCTTTGGTGCCTCGTCCTACTCTTATCATTTGTCTTGCGTTATTTAATTAACCAAAGATGCCACATTTGGCTACAATGTTAAGAAATTTAATGGCAGCCAGAAATTCTTTTGGAATCTGAGCTCACATCTTTCCTGTATTAGGTCTGACATTTATAGCACAGCATGAAATACATGGGAATTCTAAAGGGAGCTGAACTTCGTTTTTCTCAAGTGTAACAGAAAGTACTTGAAAGATGCAAGAAATGCACTTTCTGCACAGGAAAATGAAGAGCTCCACCTCTTTTGGGGGTTTTCTGTTTTGTTGTAGAGGGAGATCAAGTGCTGGAACAGAGTCGGAAAATTGGTTTTAAAATATCATCTTGGTGTCATTGTAAATCTGCTGAGCAGTTGGCTCCCCTGTTGAGTGGCTCTGTGGGAGAAGGGAGGGATATGGTGCATTTCAGTACATGTGCATGCTTGTCTGTATGGTAAGCATTTTTCTGTCTTGTGTTCATTCACAGCTGTGATTAGTGCTCATCCCATCCATTCACTCGATAACCCTCACCATCATTTCCACTCCGGCAGCCTCGCTTCTCCAACTCGCAGCTATCTCCATCACCAGGTCAACCCGTGGCCGATTGGCACATCCATGTCCCATTCAGACAGGGCCAATTCCACAGGTGAGAGATAAATGACCAGTTAGATTTTGCTTGTGGTGGAACAATGACTGAAATGTGTGGAAATCAAAGCCTGAAACTTAACTCATTGGTCTCCATTGTGGTGGTCCGTGAAGGGCAGAGTGATGGGCTGAAGTACAGACAAAATCCTTGACAGGTTGAGTTTCCTGTAAACAGTTGCTTGTGTAGATCAGATATTGATCCCTGAGGAACATGATGATGTCCTTGGAAAAGGAGCCTTCATGTTGCATACACAATGTCCAGTAGGAAGTGGTGAGGCACTGGGACAGGTTGCCCAGAGAAGCTGTGGGTGCCCCATCCCTGGAAGTGTCCAAGGCCAGGCTGGATGAGGCTTGGAGCAACCTGGTCTAGGGGAAGGTGTCCCTGCCCATGGCAGGGGGGTTGGAACTGGATGGTCTTTAAGGTCCTTTCCACCCCAAACCAGTCTGTGATTCTGTAAGATTGCTTATTCTGAAGCCTTCAGCCCTGGAGTCTGAAACATCAGATTAAATCTAATTTGAGCTACATAATACGATAACTTTTTTCCTAATTAGTTGTGTTTAAAACCAAGAGAGGATGAAAGTCCAGACCTCACGACTGAGAGCCGACATTAGTTCATCTTCCTGAAGTACACAGAAAATTGCAGTGATTTCATTTTCAAACTTGAGGCACAATCATTTGCGGTAGTTTTTGTAACGCCTCCAGTGCTCTGAAAAATTCTGAAGCAACAGTATTGCTGAATTGCACGTAGATAACATCTGGAGATGAAGTAAGGTGTGAGCTTCCCTAGTTTAAGGTTTACATCAGAATTAAGGTGCCAGCGTTGTCTCTTTATGAAAACAATTCATGAGGCTGCAAATACAGGGGCAGACGGTATGTTAGAGGCAGTCTGTTTATACTGCTGAAGTGACAGCTCTCACAATCCAGATCATTTCCTGCATGTGGTCCGAGTAGGATCACAAAGCCCTAAATTCAGGATACCATCTCATTGTTCTCCTACATCAGGGTGGAGCCTGCTACAGACTAATAAATGAAGCCTGTGATTTTATTTTAGCTTTCAGCAAGTATAAAGGGGTTTCAAGTTTATCTCAGGAACAAAGTTCTCTGAATGCATGACAGCAACATACACATAACGTACACCTGTTTGAGAGTGCCTGTACTGCCACTCAGGGGCCAAATAAGGATGAAGATGTGTTCCATGCTGTTTATCTGAGGTCGTCTTACATGTAGCTGTTTCAGTGCAAGACTGTTGGCGTGGTGGAATCATGCAGTTCCCAAGCTTATTTTGTTATTAGACAGCTGTTGCCATTCAGCCTTAAAACAGGACAGTTACACAAACTTGATGTTATTTGCTACACAGTGCATCTGTGAATTCACTTCTTAGCTTGTAACAGCAATCTTGGAAAAGGTGCTTGCAAACGTTTTGTTTCCATCTGACCACAGAGAATGCTCCTGTTAAAGAAAATAAACCACTTGTTTTGTTTTCTGTTGTAGAATCTGTTCGAAACACACCGAGCACGGACACCATGCCAGCTTCCTCGTCTCAGACGTGTGCTGACCATCAGGATCCTGAAAGCACCGCCGGGCCTTACCTGCCTACAGCACAAGAGGAGGATTCGGCTCAGAACCTCCCTACGGCACACGTCCGTCCTTCCCACCCGCTGAAGAGCTTTGCGGTGCCAGCGGTCCCACCGGCCGGCTCCGTGTACGATCCTACGTTGCCCAGCACACCCCTACTGACGCAGCAAGGTGAGCAGGGCAGAACTGGCAAGGCACACTTGCCAAAAAGAGAGCGAGGAGAAACAAAATCTTAAGCAGCTCCTTAAGGGGCAGGGACTAGACTTGGGCATCAATGGAAATATGCCAGAGGCTGGAGTGAATTTTGTTGGTGTAATTTTCAAGGCCCTTTTCTTTTATGTACGTAGATAAACGGGACAAAAATTCAAATTCAGCATTCCATAATTTGAAGTGTTCACTTTCCTCTAGTAGAATCCTTTTTATTCTCCTACTTTCAAGAGCTTTCTGAATAGGCAAAAGAACTAATTAACTGAGGCATAACTATATAACAATTTATTTTAAGCTCCTAACCATCCAGTTCACTCGGTGAAGACGGCGTCAATTGGGACTTTAGGAAGAACTCGACCTCCTATGCCCGTGGTAGTTCCCAGTGCCCCTGACGTGCAGGAGACCACCAGGATGCTTGAGGACTCGGAAAGCGTAGGTACTCTGACACTGCCAGTGGCTTTCTTTGGCAGTGCTTATCCAGCTGTGGTGAATGTCTCTCTATACGGTACTTGTAAACTTTAGTCATGTCTGCACTCAGACTTTCGAAGGCAGAGGATAATGGGGCTTCTGACTTTGCCCAAGTGCAAACCTAGTGAGAAAATCTAGTGCAAATATCTTCTGCACGAGGAATTTAAGTTAGAGAATTAAATTGCAAGTGCTAGTAGTGCTTTCTACATCAGAAAATTACTTAAGAGCAACCTTCATTCCTAATGACACAGCACTGAACATATGCTGGGCTTCCATCTGTTCCTGTCCACAAGGCCCACTCGGTCAAAAACTGAGAATCCTTGGACATTTTGGCTGAACTGAGGCTGTTAGCTGAACAGAGAGTAATGCTCTCTGAGATTTTGTTTCCTGACTGATGCTCGACACCAATTTTGGTTTCTGCTAGCCTATCACAATTCCAAGAGGAGAGTAAAGACAGATACCACCTACAGCAACAGTCTTTTCATTCGTTACAGTACGGAGCACCTGATGGAGCTTTGGGTTATGACTGAGGCTTCTATATGCTGGCGACCAGACTGGAGCTCTGGAAGTGCCCCGCACATCTGTTTGTTGCCTGCTTGTCTGGATGGAAAGAGGGCCTTTGTTCACAGAGCTGAAGGCCTCCAACAGTGCCGTTTGCTCTTCTGTACAGCTTGAGATGTGCTTGTGCTCGCTCTGAGATGTCATTTATTTCTGTCTGGTTTGCAAGCACCCAGATCCTGTTAAGTCATGCAGCTGCAGCTTCCTGAGCTGCTGCAGAGCATCCAAAGTGTCACTGCAGATGGGAAACTTAACATTAGTGCCAGAATGTTTAAAGCCATCATCCCAAATATGTTTTTAGATACTCACAGGAAAGTGTTCCGACTTCCTGGGAAAAATGCAACTGTTGGGCTTCTTTGCAAATAGCTTTTAAGAGGTGAGGATGGTTTGGGTGTCAGGACCTGGAAGAGCTGTTTTCCTTTGAGATTGCAAGCCAAGAAGTTATTGCATTAGCTTTTATATTGCTGCTGCAGGAAATGCTTATTTTGAATTAATTTTTCTTTTATATCTTGTTTCCTTGTTGTCCCTTTCTTTTGTCACCCTCTTGATTTTATTTCTGTATGCGCTGGTCTAGAAACTGTACGCATGCTTGATTTAGTGCACTTTTGCCTTTCTGTCTAGTTGTCACTCCTACTTTATTCTTCTTTTTGGTTGGTATGAAAAATATACTCATTAGTATTCATCAACAGATTTGTAATATTTAAATATAGCCATTAATAAATACCTTCATTAATAAATCAGTCCAGTATAAAGTCACCATTAGTACACTAAATACTAGTTAAATTAGGAGTTTAAAAAATTAGGATTATGTAGCTATTATGTTCTGGTTTTTTATGAGACCCTGTAGGAATGAGTCTGAGTACTCCCTGCTCACTGCTATTTAATGTTGTCAATAGTCAGCTGCATTCATTTCTATGTAAATGAAAGAAAATGTTTGTATCTAGAAGCAAAAGAAGTGAGATCACAGAGCTGAGGGCCTCGCTCTGGGAAGGACTCCAGTTGTATGGTACGCAGTCAGCTGAGCGGTAGCTTTAATATCAGACTCTAGCCAGAAGGTCTCATCATGGACCGTAAACATACAGAGCAGAAACTATCAAACGGGAGTTCTGTTGCTTCGGACTTGGCACTGGCAGAGCTGGCATTGGAATACCACGTGCAGCCATGTTGAGGGGGTGAAGAGGGTTTGAGGAAACGCTCCGAGAACACAAGGGGTTGAAAACTACATAGTATTGGGAAAGAACTGGCCAGCTTAGAAAAGATTTTGAGTTTAAATAGAAACCATAAGCTATCTACATACACAAACAACTATCATAATTCTGTTACCAATGTCCTACGGATAAAGCTAGACCGTTGAGGCTGAAAATGGAGTATAATTTATAACAAGCACAACGATTCTCCTAACAGTTTTATTGATGCGATTCCTCTGACCTTTTTTTCCAGTTAAGCTGGGAAGATTTGTCCAAAATACCCACTTTGGTTCAAAAGAAGTTGTTATCTTGAAGTTGATACAAGGAAAACAGATAAGACGATCACAGTCTTAAAAATCAGAGAAACTATGAGTCACTATTGCAAAGAGATCTGCACTTAAAATAGCGCGTTGTTTCAAGCTATTAATTCCTGTAACTGTCGATGCTTCTGCTTATTCATGTATTCAGTCTGTGCCAGAATCACTGACCACTTTGTCCGTGTCTTAGTCTGTCTCTCTTTAAAGAAACCAAGTCACCTTGCCAATAACATTTTACATCTCCCACAGAATTATGAACCAGATGAGCTGACCAAAGAGATGGCCCACCTGGAAGGACTTATGAAGGACCTTAATGCCATCACTACAGCATGACCACCTTCACCAGGACACGGCTCCAAACAGTTTCACAAGTCTTCAGACTCAGCCTTGGAACACAAGGAATTGTACAGAGGGGAAGAAAAAAAAAAAAAAAAATCCAGAAAGAGGGGACAGCACATGAGAGCATCCACAGAAAGCAAACAAACCAGCCAGCGCGTTTGTGCTACAGCTGGTCAAAGAGAGATGACCTTTCCTGGCATCGTCCTGCAATGACTTCATTGCCAAGCTGAATTCCATTTACCTGCCGAGACCATGCAGGGTGGGACGCATCAGGCTGAAATCCAGCATCCAGACAAAAGGAAAGAAAAGTGGAATTCACGTATTTTTTTTTTCTGGTCAGGTTTTGTCTCAGTGGTGTGATTGCCCTGCCTTTTCAGTGTTGGACATTCGCATTTATGTACAATTTTGTGTTTTTATTTTATCTTTTTTTATAAAAAGGAAAAAATATTGTAATCAAAAAAAAAAAAAGGAGAAACTGTTGTTTTTCACAGCCTAGACTGACGTTTGACTGCTTGTTCTATTGTGTATGAAAATTCATTGCCAGCGTGGGTTGTTCTGTTTTGTTTTTTATTCTGCGTATAATTACGTCCCCTTCTGGCAGTTAATCCATGGCCTTTTGGGATGCTGCACTGCTCTTTGTAAGCTTTTTTTATTATTTTTATATTATAATTATTAAAAGCCTGACTTTCCTCTTTCATCACTGTGAGATTACCAGTCTGTTTGAATTGAAATGTAATTTGAAAGGCTTGTTTGTCGCTTTTTGTGCAGTTTCAATATTTTGAGTGGGGAAAAGTAGATGGGGAAGGGGAGGGAATCCAGTGGGAGGTTTCATTATTGTTGTTTTCCTGTCTTTCTACGTTGACTCGAAAGACTGAAGAAAAAGAAAGCATCATCTTCTGTAATGTCCTTCCTTGTAACTTCAGCATACCGTGTCTCTGGTTACTGAATTGCAGTGAGTCTCATTTAGAAACTTTTTTTTGCTAAATTCCTCCTGTAAAGTAGGGTTCCTTACGTTTAGATGACACTACAGCTTGCTTGGGCAACAGCGCTCTCTTTTGTTGTTAGTTTAAAGATGGCAGCCTGCAAGTTTAAGGTGCAGACCGAGCGCTCGTTGAGCTTGGCGAACCGAGCACGGGCAGCCGCGCACAACACTTCTCTGCTGGTGGTGCTGAGGTCAGAGCTGCCCGGACCTCCCAGAACCAGAGAACTGTGGACCTCTTCTCATCAGCAACACACCATAGCATACTTTGGAGAACACTACATGGCCACAGGATCCGTCAGCAGCAAGTCCAACCCCAGTGCAATTGCTCTATTCCAGGCCATTGAAACAAGAATCCTTCTCTCTAGGATTCTTCAGAGACATAAGCAAGGCAAAAATGTATTTTTTTACACTTTTGAAACCATTTGAAATGAAAAACAGTATTAAGGACTCAGGTGCTGTTCACCTATCTGTCTAGAAAGGAAGGAAAGTTAAAAGGGAACTCCTCTGTGGGGGGAAGGAGAAGGCTCTTTGTTTCTCCTGGCGTGGTTTCCTGGCTCTGCCCTACTCTGAGGAGGAATGGCATAAACAGAGGGACTATCTTTTAGTAACAGAGAAAACAACACTACCCAGCTGCCTACCAAACTCACATGCAGTTTACTTTTAAGATGAAAGAAAACAGAAAACTTACTGGTGACTCAAACATGTTCCTCCAGAGCGGTGGGCTTTGTGATCTCGGAGGGTCAGCGATGGAGGAGGTGCAGGTAACAGGCATTTCAGGCGCGGGGCAGTGCTGCTGTAGTCAGCAGGGCCTCTGCTAGGTAGCCGTACCTGTCGGAATGTTAAGAGGAAATTCCGTAATCTGCTTAAATTTAAAAAAAAAAAAAAAAAACCCACAAGAACTTGGCTTAATTATTTTTCCCCCCATGTGAGTAAAGGTAAAGCTCTGGGCACACTTTCACAGTCCCTGTCCCTAAGAGAAGGGAGAGCCAGTGAATCACCCTGGAGAGCAGCAGGGGTTTGGGGCGTAGTTTTACTTCCTTTCTTTTCCTGGACTCCCTTCTGTTGCCATTTCTAGGACACTTCCTGGGTTTATTTATTATTTGGGGGGGGAGGGAGGGAGTCAAATGAATTGGAGCACCGTGGGCCACCTGGATAATTGATGTTTGGACTTTTAATCAATACAATTCAGGGCAAAATAACCTACAGAATACATCCTTACATCATAAAATACCCATGCCCTGTCCTGAAGGGAGAGGGGTGCATCTTTTCCTTTGCCTATTTGTTACCTATACCCAAAGAAATATCATCCTACACACACAGTATTCTTAGCTGGTGGGTCTTTGTGAATATTACTGATGTATAACACCATGAATGTTAATATTGTCATTGAATTTGGGGAGGGGGAATATTTTTAATGATAAAACAACTGTTCAAAGTTGTTTTTTTAAGGTTAAACTAGAAAAAAAAGAAAAAACATTTATTCAATTCAGTGTACAATCTGTATTGCACTTTTTCACATTTTAATGCTACATTTTCTTACATATCCTGTGATTTTAAATTTGGAACATTGTGTATCCTTGTAGTGTCATAGTCAAGCTGTTAAGTGACAGCTTCCCTCAGAGACATTTGGGGAAAAAACCAAACCTGTATATTGTTTTATGATTCTCATGTAGAATAATTTTGAGGACTGCTGTAGACGTCTACCTTTCTGTACAATTTTTTTGCTTTTCTGTAGTATTTGCTGTATACTCTATGGCTTTTTTTAATAACTTCATGTTTATTATTTTGTATTGGACATCCAATACACTTTTTTTAATCCAATCAAATTCTGGTCTGCTTGGAGAGTTTGTTCTCTTTTTAATTAGTCCTATAACTTTTTTCCTTAATCAGTATGGTGTGACCAGGTTTGGAATTTTACTTGCACCCTTTTTATTGTGGTTTGGTAGGTTGTGCCCTCCAGAGAAAGGAAAGGAACTGTTTTCTCCCCCCACCCACCTATCACTGTGCAGGCACTGTCTTTCTGGCTAACTCCCCTCCATTTAAAGCTCAATAGCACAAGTACCACCTTCTAACAACCAGGCATCAGATGGAAGGGTTTCAAACGAGTGAAAGTACATGTAATAGCCTTACTAAACCAGTAAATCACAGAAAAATAACACTATGATTCTTTGAATATAGCATTTTCTGTCTACAGATTTTAAAGTGCAGTAATTGGTAAACCTTATTGTTACCCTTATGATAACTCCAGGCTCTTTCAATACTAGAGCCTCATCAGCCTCTTCTCTGGAGGCCAGCCACTTTCCCCAGTTACTTGTCCCACGTTCTTGGGAGCCTTAGACCATTCCTCATCCCAACCTCTGCAAACAGGAATACGAGCCACCGCATTGTTTTGCATGCCCTGCTTTACCCCACGCCCCAGCCATTTTTCTAGTCAAATCCTTCTGTTATCTCATTAAATCATGGAAACTGGACCTCAAAATTCTCCTGAAGGGATGCCATGACCCTGCAGCTGCTCAGGGAGTTCTCAGCCATGCTAGAGCTGGTGGGGGTGTGCTGCACGCGCAGGTGTGCAGGGAAGGAAGGCATTCATCGTTAACTCGGGAGCATCACCAGGCACATCCAAGACGCAGACGCAAAGCGGATGCAGCAGAACAACATCCCTGCCCACTAGCCTCTGCCTTTAAAAGCAAGAGGCTATTTCTCCCCGGTTAGGCAGGGCAGACAGCTTGCTGGGCTATCTGCTTTGCCAGAGGAAGCGGTGAGGGCTCTGGGGTGCTTACCAGGCACAGCCCGTTTCAGGCAGGCAGCAGCAGTGCCCTTGGCGGGACACGGGCACTAGAGGGCAGCGATGACGCGTGCGAAGGAAGCAGCAACGCAAAGCCGCAGCCCACCTCGGTTCTGCATCCCTCTGGAAGGGAGCAGTTTCCCTTCAGCCTAGGCTAAGGAGATAACAGCAGTGCTGCTTTCTGGTCAGCGGCAGTTCCGCAAAGACCTCACGCTGCAAACTCGAGGTTGTTGGTGCCTAGCTGGGGCTCTCCTCGGCAGCAGGCTGGCCTCCAGCACGGCTGCTGCAAACACCTTCGATAAACCGGTGCAACGCTCGCAGGCTTTTCCCCAGCGAGACTGGCCCCGTCTTCAGATGAATTGAGGCTGCATCTAAACTAACTCACAGCAATTCCCTGATCATCTCAACTAACTGCATTCCTGTAGTGCCTCAACGTTATCAACTAAACCACCGAAAGCATTACACCAAAAAACTCCTTTTCTGTGGGGAGAGGTCTCCCCTAACCCACCATGGGCTTCAGCCACGCTACATGGCTCCCTTCACTACACATGGCGTGAACACATCAGCCTGTGTGACTCCTCTGAATGAAAAAAGCCTAATTTTGAGCTGCAGTGTGAATCTAGAACCTTCCAGAGGCAGACATAGTAAAAAAAGCCTAACAGCTTTTTTTTAAAACTATCCTGTCTCCAAAAAGCCTAACAGCTCTCGAATGTGATGGACACCCTGGAAGTCAAGGGGCCAATCATCCTACAACAGGCAAGAAGACATGCTGGGCTGACAGGGGCAGAGGCAGAAGGCAGGACCAGTGGGTGTGGAAAAGGAAAGCCAACCCTTGGCAGGCACCCTGTGGACGACAACAGGAGGGTAAGAGTGAAAAGGTGGCAGAGGGAGACACCCACAGATCCAGACAGTACACCTGCCTTTTCAAAAGGCAGGAAAAGCCCAAATGTGAAAGAGTGCCAGGCAGACCAACTAAAAGCCAATGAGGGGGAGCAAAGAAGGATTCAGCCTAATCCGAGTACTGCTGGGCCACCTCACTGTGGGGGCATGTGTTCTCCACCAGCTGAGAGAAGCTCTCTGATCAGGACTCCCTACCTGCACAGGTGCCTGACTCATTTCCCCTCCACAGGCACGGCTGGTAGCAGTTGCACTAGGACAATAACCTATTCCCTGTCCTTTCAGAAGTGGGAATCAACTTTTTTCCAGTTACTTCCCAATTTCAGCTCCTGTTTGTCAACCTTCTGCCAGCATACACTCCAGACCTTAGTCTCTGTAGGGACAGTGGCCAAGACATGTGGCTCCCATGTGGCTGCAATTCAGGGCAAACGCTAATTTTCCTTGGTAATTTCTTAGGAGGAAGTTCTGTTCCCAAATCTGGCTGTCTCAGGACATTCCACTCCCAGTCAGGCACCGAGCGGCCACTGGCCAAGGGGATGCTGCAGGGTGCTCTTGGTGGCAGTTTAACCATGGCCCAAATGCACCAGGACACCAGCCTTGGAAACATGGTGCAGTGCCGCTGTAGTACCTGCAAACCCACACTACCTGAGCCACACAGAGGACACTATCCCGCGTGACAATATCCTGCAGCAACCCCATCCCTGCAAAGGCTGGGAGAGTTAAATGAGACGCAGCAATAAAATCATCACGCATTAACTTAATCCAGATCAGTAGTACTCACCCTTAGCGGGCTCCAGGCAAGGGAAGAGCACTCGCTGGACTGCCACAGGGTCCTCTACCTGGAGGTTTTGCTGTGTCCTTATTTCCCTTCTTTCATTTAAGGCTGGCTTTCAGTGCCTCTGCCCCCAGCAATTTCATCGTTCTGCAAAGATGGGGTGAGGTCCTCTGTGCAGAGCTGCAAACCTGAGGGGGAAAGAAACCCTGTTTGTAACCTCAGTCATTGTCCTTGGCTGGCAGGGCCAGTGCAGAGGAGCTGGGACATTCAGATGTGTGTGTGGAAAGCCCTGACCTGACTTTGAGCTACACCCCCACCCCGTTCCCCTTATGACCCTTTCACAGGCAGCACGAGGCTGCTGCCAGAGCTCGGCCTCCCAAAGGCACTGCTAATGCAGATGACCCGGTCTCATCTTGCAGCAGGACAGGGGGACCAGGGTGGGGGCACCCAGCTCTGGGCCACAGCACATGCAGGGGGGTGGGCTGCAGGACACAGAGGTTTGTCCTTGGGCTCTGTAGAGCCCAGCTGTGATCAGACACATGCCCTAGCCAGGGAGAGCCTGGGGAGGGGTTTCCCAAGGAAAACAGGGATGGCTGCGTGCCTGCCCAGCATCCTCCCTGATCCAGGCATCTTTGTACGTGAGGAAAACACCAGACCCCGTTGCTCCTCCATGGGCACTGTCACCATGGTAACAGCATCCACTTAATCTGGCCAAGCTCTGCAGTGATGATGGCAAGGCCAGGAGAGCTTCCTTCCCTCCCTCCCGCACAGGGGTTTCCTCACAGATGCTGTGCACAGCCCTAGTCCGGCACTAGCCCTAGTCCCTAGTCCTCTTCCCTGCCTGCAGTGAGCCTCAAGACAAAAAAACCTGTCACTGGAAAAAGGCATTGGGAATGAGCAGCTGCCAGAGAAACCTTCCTGAGTAGTCTCTGCACTACTCCCTGGTCCCATCCATATTCCCTCCGCCAGCACCCCTCAATCTCAAGGGTTGCCCCTGTGTTATCCTGTGTGGGGGTGCCACTGCTGTGCCCCAGGAAGAGCCACCTCCAACTCCATGAAGCTCCCCTAGTCTAAGCCTAGGGAGCAGGATCTCTCCAGCACCTGGACCCCGTCCCGCCCTCCCCAGCTTCGACCCTTTCATCTTCCGTCCCTGCTTGTCTGCTCTTGTTCCTCCGGAGCAACCCAGAAGTCACTGTATTTCTCCAGCCTCTTTTGAGAAGGCCTGTGCCACTCACCCCATCCCCATGCCCTGGAGACCCAGCTAGTGGCACAGCTGCACAAGGAGGTGCTTCCCAGTGACTCCCTTGGCTGTATTCCCTCCCCGACCCCTACAGCACTGGGTGTCCTCGCTGCTCAGCCCTGGGCACCAGCACAGATAACCAGGGTGGTTCTTCCCAGCGCAGCCTGCCTGGGTTCCCTCAGCAGTTAATACCTCCCCTGCAGCAGCTCATCTAGTCCCCAGTACCATCATTTCAGTGAGCTGCAGCGGCCAAACGCTGCAATGGGCTCGGTGAGGAATGGGGTGACTGAGCTGCAGCCACCTCAGCCCAAGGTGGGATTGCCATCAGCCGTGCTTGGCAGGGGAAAAACATGCTGCTGCAGTGGGGCAGGGTGTGCAGGGAAGATGGTGAAGCCAAAAGGACAAGGCACCCCCAGACACAGGGCTGGGGGGGCAGAACGCTCTCTGCAACCGGGGACTGCTGCCCAGTCCTAGTCCCAACACTGCTAGTGCTGAGGGCACCCAAAGGACAGGGCACACAGCCCAGTTACCAACACGCTACGGCACACAGCACCCTCCAGACCCACCTCCGAGTGGAGAGCAGCCACGGCCAGGGGGAACAGTCCCCAGTGTGGACTCGGAGCACAGAGACAGGGCTCAGCCCTTCCCCTCACAGTTGCTCCCAGCAGCCAGGAATAGAAGGACCACCAGCACACCCCCAAAACGTCAGCTTCAGTTAGAGAGCCTCCCCAAAACCCCCCACCACCCCTCTTACCTAGCCAAGCACAGAAGAACCTGCTCCTTGCTGCAAGGATCCAGGGACTGTGAAAAGCCAGGCTGCAGCCTGGGTCCACCTTCCCCAGGTGTTTCCAATGGCCATCCCCGGGGGCAGGGCCCCTTCCCAGCTGCTGGGCATTAGCCCAGTGCCAACCCAAGGATGCTGATGGCTGGGGGCTGCTTCTGGCCACCTGGCAAGCCTGGAAACGGGGGCTGGGCAGCAGTGGAGGACAAAGGAGTTCTAATGGGATGAGGGTTGGAGTCCAGACAGCCCTTTCCAACGAGGATTGCTTTAGACGCTGTGTGAGCCATTGAGATCTAGTAAAACCCAGCAAGCAAACAGCATCACGACAAACCAGAGATGGTTTCTGAGTCCCCAGTGCTACTGACTCATGGGTGCTCAGGGGACATTCCTGACTCCCCAAGGCTGGTGTCTGCCTCTTTCTATCGCACTTGAACCAAACCCTATGATTTTGGAGACCATTTTGCTGGAGGCAGGGAGAAGAAAATGTGTATGCTGTATCCACACACAAGTGCCTCCAGGTCTCCCTGTCCACCCCTGGGGTATCTGCAGCTTCTACAGGTATCCTCACCATGGCTCTGTGGTGTTACACTCGAGCCTTCGTATTAGAGCTGGTTAAAAGCAACATGCTAAGCATCTTTCTAGAGCTAAGTATTTATGTCCTCAGCTGCCACAGCCTTTCCAGGAGCACAATGCTTACAGCACAAGGTCCAGTTGTCTGACACTAAACCTTTGCCACAAACTGTGAGCTGCAAAAGGGGTCTGAGGCACCAGGGAGAAGGTTAGTAATCCATCAGGGCCACTGTTCCTGCCTGGAAGTGCAGCCATGAGCTACAGATGTGGTTCAGGCCAGCAATGTCCTTCCCCCAACATGGTGCCTCCTCCATTCCCAGGCTGGCCAGGGTTCCTGGGCTCCTGGCTCCTGGGGAGAGAAGCAGAAACACTTACATAGGAATTAGACTGAAGCCCTGTTCTCCACCTTTCTTCCCCTGCTAAGAGCAAGAAGTCCCTCCCAAGTCTGCTAGGCCCTTCTGACCGCGGTGGGTTTGCTTCAGCAGCGCCAGAACATGCTGGGTGGTAGGGGTGAGCTCCCTTCTCCCAGGAGGCCGTTTCCAGGACAGTGAGGCAGCTGGGCCAACTGGAGCATCAGCAATAGCTAAGAGCAGCTCCCGTCTCCAGCTCCCTCGCTCCCCGGTGAGCCACCCCAGGGGCTGTGCTGGCCCACACAGTGCAGCAGAGCAGCATGTCAGCACCGAGCCCCTGCAGAGAGGAGCTGACAGTGATGGGTATGCACAAGGTCGGAGCCGACAGCATCCTTTGGCCACAGCAGGAGGCCAGCGCGGGTGGACAGGACACCTGAGAGCCAGCACCGTGTCTGGGGAGGGCAACCCTTCCATGAGCCACCCCCACCAGCCCTGCACGCTGTCTCCAACAGAGCTGGAGGGGGAGAGCACGCGTGCTCCTCCAGAGAGGCTGCTGTGAGCCGTGTGTGGGCGAGCCCCAGCTATTCCCATCACAGCTGAAGAAAGCGGGTGTATGAAAAATACAATAAAAGGGAAGAGGGGAAAAATGACCCTGAAGAGCTGTCTAATTTGCAGCACAGTCAGGGAGAGCAGCTTCCCAGAGAGGGGAAGGCATTTAGACATGTGGCACTGGCAGATGCTGTTAACGCCTTCCTGCCTAGCACTGCAGGACAAGTCCAAGCAGCTCCCATTCCCTTCCTAGAGGACAGGGCAGGGCCCACACAGCACGGCTGCCATGGAGAGGGAATTTCTGGAGAAGGTGGCCAGCCCTGCATACAGGGCAGCAGAGATGGGTCCTGCAGTGCCTTTGCCAACAAGGGGTCACTCAGTGGAACTCATACAAAGGGCCTGGCATTTGCTGGGCTAAAGCTCCCATTTTAACCTTTCAAGTTGTTGTTTCTCCCCTGTTAAAACAAAAGAGCATCTACCTCTTCTGAGAGACTTCAGTCAATGTCTTCTCTAATCAGGTGCCTGCTAAAAGGTGGACTTAAGCAGAACAGTCACTGCTGGTGATTAGGGTCAACTTGTAGCTGGAGGCTGAAAGGCAGCTGGTTTGCAATGCCTTCTTAAAAGAAAATCAATCTACTTTTCTGCAACTGTAAGTGGCAGAAACAAGTTAGGATTTTCTTCCCTCAATTTGCCAATAGTAGATGGCACTACATCCCACTCCATTAAATCAGAGCCTAAAGTCAAAGTGGGGCTTAGGCAGAGGCTCAGTGTGCTGGAATTACTGAGACAAAATGTCTACGGCCTCTGCAAATGACGTGACAAAACCCCATGTGCATATACTCACCCCCTACACCAACAGGGAGGAAGCAGGCAGTGAGAGGATTTGTTTGAAGACATCTTGCCAATCCACACAGCAGTCTGGATTGCTAGGAGCACAGACAGGCAGGGACAGGGCTGGGGACACTGGAAAGGCCCCAGCACTGTGCTGGCTCTGATCACAGCACAGCCCTTGGCAGGCCAGATGCTCTACTCACCCACTGCTCCCTGGAGGTGCTGCTAACAGGATCATCAGTGGTACATGGCCTGCTGGCAAACATGGGCTGGGCTGGGCTGGGCTGGAAAGATTTCTGTCCACCCCATCACCTGATGATATGGACATATTGTCTGTGACCTCACCTTCCTCCCTCCTCACCACGTCTCCAGTCCCACAAGGAAGTCCTGCCTTTTTCCTATTCTGAGCCCCCACATCAGTGGCCTGGGTCTTCCCAAGGCACTGCAGAGGAGGAGGCGGAGAAACTTTCAGTTGGCTGGAGGGTCACTTGGCTTTGGTATTTGTACAATTTATTCCTGACAGCCAGTGTGCACGTGTCATGAAATCCCAGTGCAATCTTAAATCCTTTCAATAAGAGAAGGAGGCATCAACAGATGCTAAACCAGTCAAGCCCTTCCAAGTGTGCTTTCTACAACTGATAGGGCTTCTTATGGATTCTCCGGAGTGGAGCCAGGGCTCTAGTTTGGTCAGGGAAAAGCTGTCCATGCCACTCATCCACAATGGCTCAGAGCAGAGACGTGGCTACTAGCTGTGTTGACATGCTCTGGGTGAGGTAAAGATCATTAGCTAAGCCATGTCTGCTCTGGTATCATGCTTGTCATGGTTATTGTGTCACTGTGACCTGCTCTGCCCTCAGGAAGCCCATGAGAGCCTCCTGACGTAGTCCTGCCCAGCCTTCTGCAATTTGTGGCAGAGGGCCTGTGTCCCAAATCCCTGCCAGATGTTGGTCAACAACAAAAGGCAGGTTTCACAGGGAAGTTTAGGACATCAAAACTTGGATTTTGTTCTCTTCCAGCATGAAAACCGTGAACATTTACAAATCTTCTGTGAAACGTGTTTTTAAAAGAAAGTTTTGTTGGGGCAGGACTGAGTCACAATCCTTTTCCTCTGTAACAGCAATGGCATGCAAAATAAAAAACCCGGGCAGAGACATTCATTTTGAAAGGCACAACGAACGTTTTACTGCCTGAACATCCCTAACTGAAACTCCAGGAGAACTGACCCACCAGGGCAGAGCCATCTGGTTTCAAAGGAATGGCATTTTCTGATTAAAATGTTTGGTTTACTCTTTCCTCACCAGTTCTGCTCATTTACAACCACACGAGGTCAGAGAATTGATGGAGGGAGACTGACAGGGCCTCCCACTTTCCTGAACCAACAGAGGCAAGAGGGAATTAAAAAGGAGTGTCCTGCTTGGACTAAACCTGTGCTGTGCTGTGTCAGCGGGAGTGTGTGTATGTATGTGCATCCTTCTCTGTAAAATACTGATTGCATTCATGGACCTTGCGCCTTTTTTTTTTTTTTTTTTTTGAGTTGTTGTTGGTTTGGTTCCACCTCTGGCACTGAGAGTCCTGGTAAAGAAGGTCCTGGATCTTGTTCTCATCTCAGCAGTAGAGACACACTGTTGACGTGTTAGCAAATTCAAGTCTTTCAGAGGCTGGGCGCATGTCAGAGGGCTAAATGCAACGATTAGATTAAAAGGTACAAAGAAAGTGAGATTTCAGGAGGAAAAATGTATGTGAGACTACCAGAAAGGCAGAGGTGAGGCACTGCATGGAGGTGAGGCTCTCGGGATCAACTGGTTGGAGAGGGAGCAGGGAGGATGGTGCCTAGCTACATCTCACTGCCACAGGCTGTAGGACACACTCCAGCAGCTGGGCTACTTTGTCCTATGTTTCTTGGCTATGAAGAAAGGGCACAAGGCCATACAGCTCCAGTGTGAGCTACTGACCCAAATCATGAATTCTGTGCACACTTCCTAGAGTGGGTTTGCACAAAGACTCAAAGAGGGCATCACAGGAATGAAATGAAAGATTAGAGTTGAGGCTAGTTTTGCCTAAAATACATCAGGTCCTGACCTTGGCATCATCATCCAGCTTAGTCTGAAACCTCGAAACAGCTACTTCCTTTCCTCTGCTTTTTGTCCGCTTTCTGTGACAGTCCCTGTTCCAAGGAGTTAGGTCTGTATCCTGTGGCAGCGCTCCTTAGGCTCTTCTCTGAGGATCACAAAGTCAGCCAGAATTTCCATATCTGCCATTAATGTGAAGGATTTTTACACATACATTTGCAAAACGACTACCAGATTTCTCCTCTGTAACATTAAAAATTCAAGTGTAGGCAGAAGTCTTAAACTTTTACTGTCGATAGCTTACACACTTCCCCTAAGAATGTGAGGTGAGATGTGACAGCAGGTAAACACACTCATAAAGGTCTGAAGACAGGAAGATGCAGACAGGAAGTGAGACAAAACCCTGCATCTTCTCTGTTCAACAGGAAAGAGAGGACTGAAATGCCACCCAGGTTGTTTTTTTTTTTTTCTTTAAACCTTACTTCATGTTTCCTGAAGTTCAACACTTAAAGCAGACAGCAAGTCACAGGGATGGGTTTTTCACGTCTTTATTTACTAAGGTTTTTATTGTGTGTTTTATATTGCAAACCCCACCCCTAGAACTCTTCCCTCCCTTCCCCCCAAAATAAAACAAAAAATAACAATAATAATTAATATAATTCCACCTACTGAGACAAGCCTAGAGTTGACTGGGGTCCAGTCAGAGTAACTCAATATTGGCTACTGCACTGCTAAGAACTGGAAAGTCAAACAATATCCCTGTGAAAAACAAAGCAAAGGAACCCAACCAAAGAAGGATGTTCACTAGACTGGTGGATGGAACGCATGTCTACCAGAGACAGCCCTCGGGGTGTTTCTGTGCACCTCCGTTTGTCTGAGTGTCCACAGGGGTTGTTGAGATTCAAGTACCAATGCAGCAGTCACAGGACAGTCATCCATGAGGGCTTGGCACTGCTGGGCTGAGGACCTTTCCTACTTGCTTACATTAGATACCCCAGACCCGAACAGCTTAGCTCCCAACCTCTTGAGATGCTCATTCTAGAGGCCCTTTAGCATATGGGGAAAAAGATTGCTAAAACAATTATAAAACTTAAAAGGATATTGTGACTCTTCCTTCTAGGAACTGCCTCATGCCTTTGAAAATATGAGAGGGTCTGTGAGTCTGCTTCAATTCCGTCAACTGATTCTGTTTCAACATGAACCTGTACATATTTGGAAAAGCAGGATCTATATATTATAATTATCACTTGCCAATCAGTCATACAGGAGGGTCAAAATTGACATGTATCTTAAAACTAGGATATATATATATAAATATATGTGTGTGTGTGCGTGCGTGCTTACACATGTGCATAAATAGACTACATATGTGTATAACTATACTATATATATAAAAGCATGTGTGTATATATAGATACATATATAAATTCTATACACACACACACACACACACACATGCATCCCTCCCACCACACACACTCACACATATATAGTTGTATGTAGCTAGTAGAAAAAACATTCCTAGAGTTCCCCTGACCCTTTAAGGAAGACCAAAGCTGATTACATCTGAATTCTGAGCCACCAAAGCATGTTGAAGCAGGAGTGCCCAGTAGTGCTTGCAGCAACATTCAAGATACAGGCACGTCAAGAGTTTTGCAAACAATTCGGTATAAAAAACCAACTGTCAGACAGTGTTTTGGGAGAGACTTGGGGTGGGAGGAGGTAAGAGAGGGGGTTATATGGACCTGTATCATTACTGTGATAATGGTAAATTTTTTGGCACTGCTGCATGAAGTCCTGCTTTCCCTCTGGGGCTCAAAGGGCCCCGTGATAGCTGGAAACAGAGAGAGGCTGGCCATGTGTTTCTAACGTGTTAGAAAAATTGAGCACCTGACTCTTTTACAGTGAGGTGGCTGGAGACACCTCCTGGCCTACGGAAAAAAACAACAAAAAAAAAGGAACAAAGTAAAACAGAAGGAGACATTTGCTCTAGAGGTAAAGGCTGTACCTTCTCAGTGCTGTGTGCACCCAATGGCCCCTTACTGTCTTCATTCCACTTTGACTGCCTCGTATCAAGAGAGCCTGAAAAAATCCAGTTCAAGGTGCCTGCCAGGCCCCAGATGTGTCCAGTGATGCTGCAACTGCAGGGCAAGACCAAAGCCAATCAGGTGCAGGCTGTTATTGCTGGTGAAATCAAGCGAACGATTTCAATTCCTCCATCAGAGGAGAAGCATGGACCATGGCTGGCCAAACTTCTGATCTAATCTGGTTTAATGGTATAAACGTAGTTGCAAATCTGGAGGATTCTTGGCTGGGCACCAATATTACCCTCGGTGCCTGAAAGCTCAAACTCCCCTGGGCTAAGAAGAGGGCTGGGGTGACCACGCCCCACTTTTCAATCTCATTCTACTGAGTTCTCTTCAAAGCAGTCAGCCCATGGACACTGAGACATTAACGCGAGAGAGGGAAGGTTAAAGTGCTGCCTCCTTCTTCATCCCTTCCTTTGCTCTGCACACCCCAACCTGCAAGGAGGCACACATGCTTTTCCAACTGTGGAGAGGTTGAAGCTTGGGCTATTCTGGCTGAAGCCAGCTGCCTGGTGTGCTGGCAGAGACACAGGACTTCTCCCACAACCCACATCCACACTGCCTACAAAAACACAGAGGGGATATTCACTGCCCTCCCTGTGACTTACAAGGGATTGTTTCTTGTTCCCACTACAGCATCAGTGGAGTAAGAGACAAGCATCTGAAGTCAGGCCCATCCAACTCCTGGTCACCTTTGTCATCTTCAGACAGAATCCAAACAAAAACTTAGCCCTTCTGAAATCCCTAGTGGGGACTGCATTGATGAAACTCATCCCTCTTGCTTCCTCTGCAACCTGCTGATCACAGAAAACCTGGGAGCAAGTGAAGCTTTCCGATGGATGCAGTGAGCCATCCAGTTTCCCCCATATCTAGGTTCTGCAGGCCAGGTTCCCAGCTGGTGCAAAGCACTGCAAAGCTGAGGCCAACCAGAGCTGTTCCAAAAACACCAGCTACAGGCCTGACCTGATGTTCCCTTTTATGGCCCATGTCAACCTCGGATCTTTGTCTCAACAGGAAAACCCTTTTTGGTGGCTTCTATGGCTGATCATTCATATGTTCCAGCTCCGGCACACACCTTGTCTGTGCATTACCTCGTTGGATTAAATTTGCTCATATCCTTTTGTTCCATGTATTAAAATATTCTATAAAATCAAGTGACCAAAAATCTATAGCTCTAAGAATACCTGGTTATCTTCTTTTTTTGTTGTTGTTTTTCATGTGTTTTTTGTTAGTTTCTAATCACAATTAAACCTAAACAAAAGAAATGGAGAAAAGGGTGGGTGGGGGGGGGGAGGGAGAAAGAAAAGGAAAAAAATTATTCATGAAAGTCTAATCAGGAACTGAATTGCACAGCTGACATAACCAGCTCTCAGAAGGAGTCCTCACAAATTGGAGGGCAGTTTGGATCTGACAGGTTCCAGATCCCCTGTGAGCACTATGGATTCTTTCCGCCCACCAGCAGTCAGAGAAGCAGCGCCTGCAGCACTGGCCCCAAACACCAGCGGATGTGGTAAAGAACCTGAGGACATCTGACGTGGTAAAGTCACACGCCCAGGAATTGAGCTACAAGGCTTCCCAAGAAGTCCAGTCCCTCCACCAGGAAAAGGAGAGAAGCTGGAAACAGATTCTCTAGAGGAATGAGGAGAACTTTGGCTCAGTGTCTGAGCCAGCTCTTGGGGCAAAGATGGCTGAGAAGCAGAAATCAACTTGATGTCCTGGCTCAGACGTCCTGGTGGCACAGGCGGCGTGCTCTTGGACTGCAGGATCTGCGGAGGTGGGCTGGCGGTCTGAGGCAGGAGCAGAGAGCCGTGAGAGCCTGAGGCCACAGAAGGGCCACACTGAAAAGTTCTTGTTGCCACTGGGCTCTGACTAGGAGGACTAAGGCCAGAGGGGGTATAAGAGGGGGACACGACACCAGACTGTTGTAGTGGAGACATGGTGGCAAAAGGTGGCCGTTCTTGGTGCAGCTGGGCTATCGTTCCAGTTAAAGATCCTAATGCACTTGGATGCGTTTGGCACAGGCCTGAGGACAGCCCACCAGAGGCCTGTGCCAGCTGGCTTAGGCTGGAGGATGGAGAGTTGGAAGAAGGAGGGGGTTGGAAGTTATTCATTCCCCCCAAAGTCCCACTGCCCGAGAGCTGCTGTAACTGTCCCCCCTGCAGTGGTCTTGTGGTGGGCTGGAACTGGTTGAGAAGACTGGGAGGTGAGTTTGATGAGAGCTGGGTGAGCGATGTTGATGGGGAGCTAGTTGTGGCTTGCTGGAAGTGCCCAAATCCACTGCTGGAAAGGGCTGACTGCTGCTGCTGCATGGGCTGAGCTGTCCCTAGGGGTGATCCAGAAGGTGCTTGTTGGAACTGGCTCAGCCCCACTGAGGATGCACCGCTCAAACCTGGCTGGCTTGAGCCACCTGGAGGGGATCCCACCTGGAACTGGCCTAAGCCGGCGGCAGCCGAGAATCCTGCGAGCTGCTGGATGTGGAAGGAAGAGGATGAAGGGGTTTCTGCTCCTGGTGTATGAAGCTGGGATGGAGTACTGGAGGGAGAGCCAACCGCAGAAGGCCCAGTCGACGGGATTAGAGACTGAAGCCTTTTCAGTTGTCTTGGAGTCTGGTTGGATTGCTGTCCCAAGGAACCCAAGACGGACACCGGAGGACGGAAGATGGCCGTTGGGAGGCGTGGGTGGTGGGTCAGAGCTATAGCGACAGAAGTGGTGGCTGCTGCAGCTTGCAGGGGGGCCTGGATCAGTGGGGGGGGAGGTATGCGCCACCAGCAGCAGCAGCAGCGGCAGCCTGGACATTGTGAGCACAGTGTGCCATCTCTCTGTCGTGCTGCACAATCTGCTGGATGATCTCATTCTCCTGGTAGTTGAAAACACCCGAATTGAGGTCATGCTGGACTTTATGCAGCAGAATGGAATTTTTCTTGCCTGTAGAGAAAGTGAAGAGAGAAAGTGTCATTCTGATATGTCAAAGCATGGAAGGCTTCCTCAAAGCTTCCTTGAATTTTTGGCAGTGTCTCCCTTCCACTGTCATTATGGGATCTGTGTACAGTCTTTGCACTCCAGCACAAGATGGCAAACTTCACATTTTCCGTTTTCTGTTATGATTAACAAACCTCAAGATCCCATAAAAATGTGTCCAACAGGGCACATATTCTTAGTCAGACAGTAAAGTTACTTCTGGTAAGTGCAGCAGACTGGTAGCAAAGCTTATGAATCTGGAAGATTCCCATTTTGCACCTCTTAATCTGAACTTCCATTACAAAAAGAGAATAAATCCAAAAGCTGTGATTTTTTTTGTCTTTGCAAAGGGAAACCTCAAAAACGCAAGTCCAGTGAAGCCTCCTGAGTCTTCAGCTACTTTCCTTCAACTACACCTTTTTTTCATCTGTCTCATGTTACTTGTTCACTCTGGAGTCAAATATGTGGTTTTAGTTGACAGGATATTTCTGTATGTATAAGGGACAGAAGGACTTTACGTGCTGGAAAAGTTCAGCTGACCCAAGTAAAGACCTCAAACATGCTGACCCAGCTGACCCAAGTAAAGACCATCTACCATCTTACTTGGCCGTGCCCTTCCAGCCCCAACTTCAGGGAAATTGCAGGCTAGCAAACGTCATGTTCCAGCTGGACTTCCTAGCCTGCAGCAAAATATTAGCTCAGCGTTTTGCCTTTTCAATGGGCTGGAAAATGTGGCGTAATGAGTTTGTCTGGCCTGAGAGTGCACCTGGCACTGAAGGGATGCATTCTCCTGGACTGAAGGACAGAACCATTCAACGCAGGGGGATGAGATACTGCCAGTGATGCCCTTTCACCAGAGCACAAATACCTTCTCAAAGGAGATGATTTCTGATGTGGACAGGCTCTCCGCATAACAGCTTTCGTATCTCTGTTCTCAGAAGAGCATGCAAATCGGTAACTGTGCCAGCACTGATTTATAAGGAGCTGGTGTATGCTGATTTGAATGATTTTCTTACAAAATTAGTGTAGATTAGATCCCTGTTCTTGCATTTTCAAGGGTCCTCTATCCTGACAACACACGCCAGTTTGAACTGATGACAGCACCTGCCTATGGGCTTCTGCTTCACTTTTGTTTACTGAAGCTGTTCAGATTTGAAGGGTTCAGCTTACTGTGTGTGTGTGTGTGTGTCTATGTGTGAGCATGTGCATACCTGGCCTCCTGTCTGCATGCCTGTACACTGCTCATTTTGTAGCTGAAGCTCAGGAGTGTGTAGACAGGTCACCTCTAGATGAGGCACCAGCCAGCTTGGATCAGATCAAAAGCTGTATTAACTCTCCTCCCGAACCAAATGTACCTCAGGCCCGCACCCATTAGCAAACCTCTGCTCTGATTCAAATGCAATTTCTGCTGGTTCCTGTCTGATCACTTCCAGTTCCTGTACAAGACTGGGGCAAGCAGACAGCATCTTGCCAATTGCTGCGGATTTACAGTGCGTGAGATAGCGGTAGGTAGGGAATGGAGGCCTGGATGTGGAAGGGCCTTTTTTCCTGCATTTTAACCCCCAAATCATGTCATGTTTTAAGAATTAAAGGCTAGTAGAACAGCTCGTGTCAATTAAGTTTCCTGCAAACAAGGGTTTGTCTAATAAACTTGTCTCCCCACTTTCATGAAATCACAGCTTTCAAGGTAAGTCAACCATTGATATTATCAGCTAAGGCCACAATATGGTGTTTAATTTGTCCCATACAGCATTCTAGTTTAAACTGGTCAGCTGATAGTTTCCAAGAAAGAACGGTTAAGAGTGAAATGCCATGTTGGGTAGTAGTTCCCAGTGAGATTCCAGAGGAATTTCCTTTCAATCCTATGACAGTCAGATCTCAGATCTTTCTGTACAAATTTCAATACATCTCTGTGCATAAAGGACATCCAGATTGTTGGTGCTTTTTTTACTCTATGGTGTGTCTTTTATATCTGTAACAGATAAAAGAGTCAGAGTTTAAGGACATGCCTCTTCCTTTAGCCAAATATAAACTCAAACGTCTGACAGCAAAGAACTTGAAGAGGGTAGCTGCTATCTTGGTGCCCTAAAAAGTAAGTCTGTAATGGTAGAGTCTTGAATATAACTAGCTGAGTTCCAAATCTGTCACCAGAAGAAGGTGAAACAATTGTTGCACAAATAAGAAGGAAATTAGAAAGTATAAGAGAGACAATAGTCACCAAGACATAAAACGCTAGGAAGGCATACAGTATGATGCCTTAGTTCCAGTGTCTAGCATGAAAAGGTACAGAAAATACCCACAAGAATCAGGCTTGAAAAATATCAGTGAATAAGTACAATGTATTCAGCTTCTCTCAGAGAGGTGACTTGATACTGATGTACAGGAAACTTCACAGATGAAGGAAGTTGCTAAGAATCATTCTCTTCAGTTCCAGAAGGACCCACAAGATACTGTGATTTTAGACAACCCCAGAAAAAAAAAATGGAGCAATCTAACTGTAATTGTAGTTAAGCATTGGAAGAACACACTAAGGGCTTTTCATTCACTGTACTTTTGAAAATCAAGCATTTATCTCTTTATAAAGGATGAGGTGTGGCTCTAGCAACTGAGTGCCATGCAACAGTGCTATGCAATTGTTCAGAGTGGGTAAAGCTTGCAATCTACAGAGGGCTGACCTGCACTGTAAACCCAAACCACTCAAACGCTGACAAGAGTTTTGATTCTGGATCTGCAACTGGTGCATTTGAGACACGTCTTTTGTGGGTAGTGCTATGGGATGCTTAATGCTTTTGTTTTATCTACTGCTAATGTCTCCCTCCAAAAAAAGCAGTAAGGCATATGGACTGGCCTGCCTTTTCTCTCTTTGGAAAAGACACCAGCCCTAGAAGGACACTGTTACGGAGGTGAACAGTGTTGTGAGCTGCTGATGTCATTACAGGGCCTGGAGAGCTTGTCTGCACTGGAAGTGTGTGTGTAGGATATGTGGATAATGCCCGTTTCATTGTGTACCAGGCTGGAATAGAAGCACCAGACTTGCCCTGAACAGACAGATCCTGGTTCTACCTACTGTTCATGCAGCCAGGCACACCAGAGGAAGCATGAATGTCACCTTTAAACCTAAGAGCATTTTTGCAGTGAGCACACAGTAAATGGTGCAGAGGGTCATATTGCACACACACACAGAGTAACTTCCACGTGGTGTCTACTAGAATCACATACGTGCTCACAAATTAGATCACAAAGAGCTACTCAAACAGAAATGCTAATTGCTTCAAGTCTGGAGAGAAGGAACAACCTGTCTAAATAAAATTGACAGGCAAGACAGAATCTGGCCAGCACTCCTGAGTTAAAGAGGGATTCAGACTGCAGGTTTGTGATCATTCTCTTTCTGGAGTTGAAGGTACAAATCCCAGCATGGGGAATCCGTAGCTATGTCACACAACTGTGAGGTCAGGATGTGGATGGGAGATGCATGCTGAGCTCAAAGCAGACAGGCAAAAAAGCCACTTTACCACATTTGCTTTCTTGAAAACAGACCGTAGCAAAACCAGGCTAAGGAGGAAAGGCTAGGGGTGGAAGAAGGAGAAACAGCAGATGTTGCTTGTGCAGCTTTCCAAAAAGCTCAATACCAGCAACTGCTCTGTGTTTTCGTCATTACACCTCATCTCACTCTTTTAATTCCATGTCACCTGTCTTTGGCTTCTGATTTGCTTGTCTGTGCTTGAATAGCCTGCAATTTCCAATGCTGCCCTCAATTCAAATGAGAACCCACAGCGATGTTAATGAGAGCTGCACAGATGAATTGAGGGGACTGATGTTTTCATAACCAGAGCTCTTGATGACACAGAAAGAGCTGAAAAGCACACTCTGGTTTCCTTGACAGAACACTAAATAGAGACTATGCTAACATTTTCCAAACATGCATGCTATTTACTGGAAGTGGTTTGATCAAAGATTCTTAAATTTGTGTGAAATTGATAAAATAATTCCAACAAAAACCTTGGAATGACTATTTTTGTTAGTTTTTAAAACAGAACATTTTCATTTTCATTTGAAATTACATTACATTTCATATTTTCCTGCACCCTGCTTGAATCTATCAACTGTTTCATTAGATCATTTTTTTCTTTACTGTTTTGCCAAGAAAGTCTCAACTTTCTGCTCCAGAACGTTTAAAAAAAATTATTGAAAACATTCTTTCAATTATTGAAGGGGAGAGGAATTTTTCAAAATTATAATTGGTTAGCAAACTAAAAAATTAATTGGTTCCCCCATTCTAATTAATTGCATTGTTTACATGATTTTCCAAACACCAATATAAGTTTTACTAGTTGCTTCTGGAGAAAATCTTCCTTCTAAGCAGCACCAGGTGAGAACAGGCACACAGCAAAGCCCTGCTGGGACACTGACATTTTCCTGGCAGGTCTAAGGCCCTGCATGAAAAATAAGCCAACACTGGAACAAGGCAGTAGGAGTAAGTTTGCTTGAGCCAGTGGTTCTGAGATTATCTCTCCCCCTCATCTTATTTATGAAATTGTTTCAGTTTCAAATTCATTTTTCTTGCTCTGGATTTTTTGTCACAGCACCTGCCTCAAAAGGAGGGCAAAAATGACAGCAATCAAAGGACTGAAAGGCTGATTAGTTTGGCTCTGTGTAACCTTAATTGAAATGATATTCTGCAGCTCAAAGCTACACTCAGTGAACCGCAGTAGAGTCCTGTGCTCTTGCTAAGGCACTGAAAACCTTCATTAGGAGAAAGCAAAAGGGACTCCTGTTTCCTCTTCAGTCTAATCGCAGAAGCACAGAGGCTGTATGTTACAGAGTTTATCCATGTTGTTTATCCCACATAAACTGAAGTAGTGACCAGAGTCTAAGGTACTAACACAATCCAACCAAGCATTTCTCCTAAACCCAAAAGCACTATACAAATTTACTGAGATGCCACGGAGCTGGCATAAGAGCCATCTGCAACCACCTCGTGCACCAACTCCCCGCCCTTGCTTACCCTGACGTAGCTCTAGGCCCCCTTATCTTTCTACAGAGGAGAGAGACGCTGCCTTGGGTTTGTGCAGGGCAACTGGTGTGTGCCAGCCTGATGAGGGGAGGACTGGGTGGCTCCCAAGCAGCCACTTGGGCTGGATGTGCCCTGAACAGGACTGAGGGACATTTGGACAGTCAGTTGAGGGGCTTAGACTAAAAGGTCTCCATGGCACAACCAACTTTTTGTTCTATTTGCACACCTCCTAGCACACAGTCAGACAAAAATAAATATCATCAGTGGAGTGCTTTGAGTTCTAAAAACTCCCTGTTCTTCTCACTGCAACAAATAGGCTAAATACAGGGGGGAAAAAAGGAAGATATTTAGAGCCTAGATGTCCACAGAAAAGCTACTGGTGCTTTGAAGTGAAGTAGGGTATGTAAAATTATGGAAACTAAGCAAATAGATGTTGCTCCCTTAATAAAGAATTGCAAAGTCAGATTTTCTTCAACTGTAGATAGCACACAAAAGAACAGGGAGAAAGGCTCATGTGATTTCATAAAAAGGAGCCAGCACTCAACAATAATTCTTCTATCAAATAATCAAAATTAGCCTTCTGTTGTTAAAATTCTGCACAGACACAGGGGAAATTAGCTGTGACTTTCTGTTCATTTCTCTTTTCAGTTCTGTCTAAGCCCACTGGCTGCAGTTTAAGAATTCAGGTCACTAAATTGCTTTCTGAATTTGCATGTATTTGAAATAATCTCACTTTATTAGGCTGGCTTATGCCCTGGCCTGCTGTCAAAGTGGCTGCCCCCTGCCACATGGTTACTTCTTTCAGGTCTTCACTTATTATTCATACAGCTGCGTACTAAACACCCTGGATGAAGCAAAGGGCTCACAGCACACTGCAGCTTTGAAGGTGGTCTTTGCCCTCCTCTGCCTATGGGGCATCTATGTCCTGAGCTGGTCTCCTGTGGTAATTCAGCTTGTTGCCATTGTCCCCAGAGGGGCAATACAGCAACTAGCAACTGCAGGCAGAGAAGCCCTGGACCTACTTGATGACTGGCAGTTTGCCATAGCTGCTTCTACGCCCCTGGGGAACTCCTCTGCACTAGCACTGTATTGGTTGGAAGGTCTTGCCGCACCAGCTCTTGCCAGTGTCTGAAGAGTTCGTGTATACAGGGAAATCAGCTGGAACAGAGATTTCAAAATAATTCTTAAAACCCAGTATATGAGCTCTTTTCCTGTTCAAGCCTGACTTTCTGTCCCATGTAAGTCCCACATGAACTGTATTAACTGTCACGTAGAGGTTTCTGCTCAGAGATGAAGTAGCTCTTGGAGGCAAAGCAAAGCCAGCTCAATGAACTCTAACAGCATCCACAGAGGAGTTCAGTGCACTTAACAAATCTGCTCTAGAAATTAATTCAGATTAACTTTCCTGAGAGCCTGGCTGTGTAAATACATTACAAACTGGATGTGCCATTCTCAAACTGCTCTGCAGTGGTTGCCATTTGTGTGCTGTTATGCCATGATATGTCCAAGGCAGCACCCACCTGCGTACCGCTGCTATTTTCTTGCTAAAGCTGTATCCTTTGACCCCGGTGGTATATTTAAAGTACAATATCTCCTTCTCCCCTGCTCTGTCCTCTGCAAGCCTATGTGGAGTTACACCTCTACACAGGGGTTTTATTGAAGGAAAGCCAATATCTTATTGAAAGGGAAATAACTTTTTTCAGTGTAGAGCCTGTTGTACTGGAGAGGTTAGCTGAATCTGTTTTCTTACGACCATCTTAACAAACAATTATGAGTTCAAAAATTTAAAATTAACAATTCCTTATCTTTCCAAGTGGAGGTCTTCCCTCCCTGTACAGCTCAAGCCTGCTATTGATTGCTTCTCCTCTCCCATAAGTCGAACAGTATCTTACAAAACATGTGGCATCTCTTTCAACAGACAGAACACAACCTTTAACTAGGCCAAACCGCTGTAGGTCAAATGATACACAGTGAATAATGTCATCTGATGAATATCCTGACAGTTAAACTAAACTTAAAAAAAAATTAATCTCTTCCCCCTCACTCTTCACATTTATGCCCATCTTACAGAGCTTTGCAGAAATAAAAGAAAAAAAAAAGACTACACAGAGCTATTTAAAGCAAACTGACTACCCATGAATGGGTGTAAGAATTGTGTAATTCTGGAGGGCCTGTGATGCCCTGTGCTGCCTGAAGCACGGTGTCCTGGCTGCTACTTATCGCTGGAGACTGAAGCCAAAAAGCTGCCTTCTCCTCAAGTGGCAGAAGTGCTTGTGTCTGGAGCCAAAGCTCCTGCACTCAATTCTCAGTGCCCTGCTGGGGCTGACAGCTGTGACAGGGACAGATTCGGGAAGACGCTGGACATTCTGGCACTGTTTTGTCAGTTGTGAGCTCTGCAGTGTGGTCTGGTTGCAGATAGCTACTGGACTGCCTTCAAGGCAGGAAAAGTCCCCTGAGTCTAGAGGTGTAGTTGGTAAGCAGGACCTGCTTCATGTAATTAAAGAGAGAGTTGAAAATTATTTTTAAAGGTGTTAGAATTGTAGATATCTGAACAGGCATCACATTTTGATGCAGATAGAAGAAGGCTACGGATGTGGCTCTCTAAATATAAAAGGAATGCATTAACTTGGGGGACCGATGAAGATGAAGCACAAATGTATTTTATCTCCTACAACTCCCCCAACTCTCACTTCTGCTTAATGTCTCCTAGCTAGCCAACAACCCATCTGTAGTACTAATAACTCCTGCCCAGAAGACCAAACTTCACAGAGATCCTGCACCCTGCAAGGGAGGCATGGGCTGGGATAAACTGATGTGATCAAGGTCACTCACAAAGTCAAAGACAGATCTCCTGAGATCTCATCACCACCCCCCACTGTTCCTTCTATTGGGTGTCTTAGGCTTTATTTTCCTTCTAGAGTTGCATGAGAAATGGCATTTCATATTCAGGTGAACAGGGTTGCCAGTTCACCTTAATTAAGCTGAATAATTTATATTCACTCATGGCTGGTGAGTTGCTGATATCTTTCCTTAGGCTAAACAGAAAATACTCTGAGTCTGGGCCTTCATTTCCAAATAAAAAGAAGTTCAAATATTCAATTCCTGCTTAAGTCCAAGCTCCTACCTTGCATACCTGTGCTGGATAGCATTTCCAGGGTGAGATTTGCCTAAGCCCTTTTAAATAGCCACTTTAGGAGAAGGCAATCACACTCTAAATGCCTTTTTCTCTCTGCTGACTATAGAAGTCAGATCTCCACATTGTGTTGGAAATGATGGGAGAGGATTTCAAGTCAGAGGAATACACATAGTGGTATTTGAACTTTGATTCCTCATAAACAGTTATGTCCGTGGGTTATTCGGGTGACAAGAGAGGACACAACACAGGAGAACCTGTGTTATCTCTTGCCAGCCACTGATACTCTCACCTGCTCAGTACTTGGATAATAAATTTCGACCTCCTTAAAGGGCTGAGCAGAGTTCAGTATGGTTTTGAAATGAAGCTTTCTCCCAAAGCACACACGCTCTAGCACTGTATACCCGGGCCACAGAAACTTTTATCCTTGTATCACCTGTGCCTGTATCAGCAGCCTCAAAGAAGCAGCATATATCTGTATATGTATACATATATATACACACACACATACATTTATCTCCTTATGACCAAATCTGCTTGCTCATCTCACACGTGCAGCTCTTTGGGGGTTACTCACCTGTGTACAGTAAACAACTTTGGGATTGCAATGTGGATACAGTGTAAAATTTATGCTGAGTACATACTGTTTTGTTTATACTGTTTCATTTATTCATAGGATCTTGCACAGCACCTGCCACAAGGGAGTAGGCAGCTAAGAAGCATTCAAAGACCGAGCTCCACCTTTGTTAGCATTATTTTCCCTGCAGAAGAGATGAGGAACAGGTACGGAGCAAAGGCACGACAAGGACAAACAGGGAATCTGTGGCAGAGCTTGGCAGAGATCCCAGATCTTCTCATTCACAGTTCACCTAGCCTAACACAAGCCAGCCCTTCCTCTGAGGCAGCAGATCCCAGAGTATTAGTCATGACCTAGACAAGCAGGGTTGCAAACCCAAAAGGATTTCAATTGCAGAAACGTGATCACGAGCTGACAAATAGGGTGCCCAGTAAAAAGTCTGGCAACAGCTACTTTTGTGGCTTTTTTATATGACGAAGCTTTTAAAACTTCTACCACTATAATATCTTGAACAGACACTCTCGTACTGCAATAATATTACATAAATTATACTTAGAGACTGGTATTGTGTTGTCTTAGATTTTCTTTGGGTTTTTTAGCATCTGCAATGCCTGGAGGAAATGCAAGGCGCTTTTAATCCTGGGTTAATTGGGATCCTTCTACACATGTAACTGGCCTTCAAAATGTATGCATTTCAAACTATATGGCGAAAAATTCCTCATGAAAATGAAAGGATAACTTCCTCTGGCCTTAAGTATGCTTTCATCTCCCAGCAGTGACCTTGACAAGGATGGTAAGCAACCTTATGACAGACATTTATGGTATTTATTACAGCACAACAAACAATGGAAAATAATCGTCCCCCAATATTTTTTGAACGCATCAGTGATTCTGATCCGACAATATTCACAACCCATATTGCATTTACTTTCAATGAACATTTGAGCGGTTGTGTTTTACAAGTGCAAATACTTGTGAAAATGTAATTTTAAGCTTCAATGGTCACTGAAAGCCAGTTTCAAAGCCAGTCAGGAACAGAATGATGTGACTTATATAACTGATGCATCACAAACTGGAACGATTCACAAATGCTTGTCAGACAAAGAATTACTCACTGGACAAATAAACAAATCGTTTCAACACACAAATACTACAAAGAATTTTAGAGCTTGGTCAAGAACCAGAAAAAGAGGAAGATTTAATTAGTAATAAAATGATCATTAAGCAGTGATCAGCCTAACTTCCTCGAGTCTCGAGCCTCAGGCCCTGAGCCTGTGGAGTTAGGCATGGGATATTCTGTGAGTTGAGGAGTTCTTTGGAGTCTGAAGTTACTCAGGGCGCAGAGTTAAGCAGGGACAGCAATCTTCCTAGAATCCCAGCCTTAGTCAGTTCATGGAGACTAATCCCTTCTAGTCTTTAAAGAGCTCTGCAAGTGCAAAACACCTGAGAAACTTCTTCCCCAGCCATACACGGCACAGGCAGGATGCCAACATCAATTCCCATTAACAACAGAGGTTAGAAGGATACATCAACATGCTCTTTGCCAAGCAATCAATGTAGCTGACAGCTCCCTGGGGGGCTGTGCCCTTCATGCTGCTGCACTGCCCATCTACCAGCAGGAAGCGATGGGGGCACACAGATCAGGGTGCATCTGCCCCTCTCCTTCTCCTCTGCCTAGCCACAGGCTTTCAAACTGCATTTGCTCTGCAAATGAATGCCTCATCACACCTCCAGTCAACCAGTACTGCTCCTGTTGCTTCAAGGGATGGGGTCTCACGTTCTCATCTCGTCTTCCCTCCTACCTAGAAAAGCTTAGACCATGCTTCCATGCTTTCTAAATCCTCCATACAGCAGGTAATCCTGTCAACATCTCTGCAGTCACTGTGACTGGATGGACTGAGCCCTCTTGACTCCTCAATGCACAGAAAGAATACTGGATGGATCTTATCCTGGCACCAAAGTAGTGACAGAGCCTTCATTTCATGCACTTAGTGAGGCATGGGCTTCTCAGGGATATGTTGTCATCTGGGTAGAAGGCAGTTAGTGAATGCACCACTGACTTGGAATGAGACTCCCATTTTTGCTTGAGCTGAACGTAACAGGAACTAAAACCATGGTCCTGCTTCTGTTCATACCTGGCTTTTATGAACTCCTGTTCCTTAACGTCAGTCCTCTAGAATAACCGCCTATACTTTCAGAGAGAGTCTCAGCAGAATACAGTAATCTTGACTTACCTAAAAAGTCACATGCTGTTACAGAGCTCCTGCACTGCTCTTTCTGCATGGTGCACTTTTCAGTGGAAGGTGAAGAAATGCCTTATTTATAGATAGGGATTTCCACAGGGTCTGGCAATTTCAGTATGGTGTACATAACTCCCTTAGGCTCTTTTGGGAAATTCCAGACAAAGAGTATTGGGCACAATGCAGTTGGAAAGTGCTATGAAGATGGTATTTTGCACTAGCAGAGGATGCAAAGTTGAAAGAACAGGCAACTCTCAAGTCTGATTGCCAGGGAAACAAGGGTAGAACTAGGATTTTCAGTGTACAACTCTGAAGGTCTCAGCCTTTTATATGGCACAGGGACTGCTGTTGTCTCAGGTCATCAGAATGGCAAAAGGAGGGGAGGGCAATGCCAGAGCTCTGCACTGAAGGGGCTGTTATTCCAGTTGCTCTGTGCCACCTTCTGACCTTATGTTGACATTTTGCAGCTGTCTCTGGAAGGGAATTTCTCCTCGGGGAAGAAGCATGTGAGTTTTTTTATGCTGGTTCAGAATTTTCCAATAATTTTAGTTAGGGGTGCAGTGGCACACAGAACAAAAGACAAAAAGCACAGGACGCCCTGTCCACCTGTGTCCAGTATATATATATCCTGTATACTGAGCAGCACTGACCACTTAAAACCCAAGAATTTGAGATAAAGTCAAGCTGGCCCATCCCAATGCGTCTGACATTACATTTTCTTAGCAGCTTGTACAGTCTAATTTAAATAACCCAAGTGATGGGACTATTGCCACTTACACTAGGGCCTCATTAGCGTGGCCTTTGCCAAACTTTACATATTTAGCTCATAACCTTTTCCTCAAGGGTCACACTTTGCGATTTGCAGCAGGTAATGAGATGCACAGAATACAATGTTCCTGGCATGAAAAGCCCCAGAGGCACTGCACCCCTTGCTGGGATGCCAGCTTATTCCCTACTCCCCTCACCCCATTATCCTCCTTGCCTTCTGCATTGTACTCAGACCTGCACTGACCTTTTTGATTCTGAAAAGCAATGAAAATGCATGCAGTTTTAAGAAATGTATAATAAGACGCTAAAGTTGTTAGCCTGGGACTCTGAAATGCTTGGTGCTGAGCTCTTGTAAGACTTCTTGCATGACCTTGTGTAAGTCACATAATCTCTCTGTGTTAAACGTCTCTGGTTGTGACCAAAGACTGTTATCCTGGTCTTCTCTAGTTAGATGAGGATGTTTGCAGCACAGGTTATGTCTCCCACAGGACAGGAGAGCATCCAGGGATGGGTCACTATGAGCTATAACAATCCAGTAATACTCTTTGGTTAACTGTGTTTACTTTGGGCTGGAAGGTTAGGTTTTAATCAACGGTATCTTTACACATTCCAAGCTAAAATTCAAAATCTAATTAATTCACCAGCACTGCCCTGATGGCCTCAGATTGCAGATTTTGGCTCTTCAAAAAAAACTCTTGGACATGTATGGAAGCAGGAGCCAGCAGAAATGTGTATGCATAAGACAGAAAGAGAGCGAAGGATGTGGATTTAACTGATCGTGAATGGGGCTCCTTGCAGGAGCTGAAGTCAGGAAAGGAGAAAAACTGGGATCTCCTTCAGTTCACGACTCCAGCAAAGGAGCTAAGGACCAAGTCTGGAGATGGGGTGCGAGGGCAACAGGCAGTGGGAAGGAGACCCTCACACCTCCTACTTACCAATTCTGTCCAGCCTATCAAGAGCCACGGTTTCAAAAGCTCGCCGCATCATGGGATACTCTTCCAGCACCTCGTTGAAGTTGTCCACGGAGAGGGAGTAGAGCCGGCAGTAGGTATCAGCTCGCACGCTGGCTGTGCGCCGGCCACGGGTCAGCAGGCAAATTTCTGGAATGAAAGACAGCCTGAGAACATGGGGCTAGACTTCATCACAACTGTGATACAAGACCTGGCACTGTCACTCACAGGCAGTCCTGCCTGCCACCCAGTCCTTTCTAGCTGGACTCTACCTGCTTTCCCACTGAAAATGTGAACAGTGGTGGTATTCTGCATACGCAGTAACATTTAAAAAACCAGGGGGCTCAGTTGTGGCAGCTGCTGCCCACAATCACACCTCAGGGATTCTGCTGTTCTAATTAGCCAGACAAGTTTTGTTACGGTGGATTATCAAAGATATCATTTGTGCATTCAGACTGGAGAAGATGTCTTTCTCCAGCTCCTCATGGGCACTGGGAGCAGAAGGTCAAGCTGTGCTCTCATTGCAGCTAATTCTCTCTCTAGAGGTGTAGCAAAGGCTCTATGCTGACCTGTGGCTTTGGTGCCTGGTAGTAATTTTGATACCCACAACATTTAGCTTTTCAAAGTTTTCAAAGTTTTTTGTAGATATGCCGCAAGCTTACAGATTATCAGGTGCCAAGTTAGTGGCACCTACTAAATCTTGGGCTATTTACACTGCAGTCTTCTGTTCCTAGGAGGATGCTCAGCTAGTTATAGAACAGAAAGCCCTTGACTGTACCATAAATGCCTGACCTGGGCACAGACACTCCTTGCACACTCAGCAGAGAGCTCCTGAGTCCTGCTTTTTCACTTACTACACAGAGTATGGGCAGCTAAGACAGGCACTTAAAGACAGATGGTGTGACCTAAAGACTGACAGCACTCTTCTCCGTGCTGTATGTTTGGTGTCAATCCACCAGCACCACACCAAGGATACATATTGGGTCTACCCCAAAGCACTGGTATAGCAGCACTACAAGGTTATCAGTGCGTTATTAGGCTGCTTTCCTAAGGAAATCATGCTTATGAGACTATACCATGTATGTGAGGAATTGTGTGTATGGTATCTAAAACACATGGAATGTCATGGGCAATTTTAATCAAATCTGTCAGAACCAGGTTATCCTGATTCCAAACCTGTAACTCCAAATCCCAGCAGACTGACCCAACTCACTACAGGCATGCAAAATCCATGTACTCCAGGTATGTGCACACAGGTTATTTCACAGGAACTATGAGTCTAAAAGAAGAGTGTAGGAATGCATTATAGGGATTATTTAAAAGAGAAAAGGCCTCAGAGAAGGGAAGGAAAGGCGGGTTTCATTCTGTCCCCTCTCAGTAGGCCATTAATTGTGGTGTACTCAGTGGTTGTTCTGAAACATGCATTTACCAGAGAACTGTCTGTCTGGGGCTGTCAGTGAGCTCTCTACGGGGTCTGAGAGGAGGGGTGTCTCTGTGCTATTCTTAAGGGCAATATCCTAGATCTTCCCTTACAGTTTTGTCTGACTGCATGCTAGCTTCACTGTTCCACTGCTCTGCTGCTGATACATTATGCCTGCCTGCTGACCTTCACGACATTTTTCTGAACCACAGACTGGGAAGATGATGGACTATGTTTTTTCACCTGTGTTTATCCAGTACCTTGTATGATAGATGTCAGACAGTAGGACTAGGCAACATTATAAATGTGCTTGGAGAACTGAGAACACTACATTTTTTACCATTAGGTTCTCAGCTTCACAGATCTATCTGTCTGCTTGGGGCAAAAAGAAATAAACCTACAAGAACTAAGTTTCCCTTCTCCCATTTTGTTATTTATTATCTAGACTCTTGCACTGCCCATGAGTCCCATACACCTCCCACTGCACAAGCTGGGAAGCTGCCAGAGAGATGAACAGAGGCAGAGGGTGAAGGAAGAGGTGCCTGAGGTACAGTTCTACATGCTGCCACCCCGGTGTGTCCACGGAAGGTTAAGGAACGTATGGGCAACAGCAGTGTGTGTCGTTGTGTAAGGAAGACTGACTAACACGCACCTCCAAAGTAGGAGCCATCTGCCAGCTTGGTCTCCTTGTTGCCTTTGGTGAGGACGCTCACCACCCCGTGCTGGATGAAGTACATCTTCTTGCCAATGGTGCCCTCCCGGATGATGTAATCCCCCGGCTGAAACACCTCGAACCGCAACTTGGTCAGCATGGAGGTCACAAAGTTGGGATCTGCGTTGGCAAAGAGGGGCATAGAGGCAACCAGCTTCCGGCAGTTGAAGTTTATGATTTCCTGACCACGATGTGATGCAAAAGAGAGAAAGAGGAAGAGGGAGAGAAAGGGGGGAGAAAAGATGGGACAAGGAGCAGAAAAGACACACACATATGTTTAGTCAACATCTAATGACCTATGAAGATCCCCCAACTTGACCTGTACATTACAAAGTGGAAAAACACAAAACCACCATTCCCCTAGTCTGCTGGTGCAGGCTGGAACGGGCTCTGGGTGCTCAGAGCATGTAGCAGTGACACCCTGACACCACGCTTCACTGCTTTCCTTCATATGCTTTCTCCCTGAGCAGGGACAATACCCCCCAACCTCCCAAACACACACAATATATCTCTTTCTGCCGGAAGGCTTGGGCTGTGAGAGACGTGCACAGCACTGGTGAAACGCCGTATGAAAAAGCCCAGGGGTCCTCTCTGGGAAAATGTTGTAACTCACCTTGGCAGCGCTATGTTCTCTGCTGCCCTTGCTTGTCAATGACATATTAAACAGCACAAACGTGCCAAGGTGCTCAGAGAAAGAATTATCCTGGGCAGATGGGGACAGTGTCAAGAGAGGGTAGGGAGAGGTGCCCACCAGTCACTGGGACACGTGCTGGATCATCAGTCTCAGGTGAAGAAAACTCAAGTCAGCTGTTAGGCTGTCTTACAGCAGACAGGGACAGTGCCTCCTCCTGTGGCTTGGTGTCACTCGGAAGGTATGACAGCACTTTCCACTGCGCAGGACCTGCTCTGTGCCATGTCAGCTCAGACACAGAAAGTGACAAAAAGTGATACTGAGTAAATCACCTCAACACAACACTCCCCAGCCAAGCAGGGAAGGAGCATCTGGATGACTGGGGCAGGAAGAAAGAAGGCTGGGGAAGCATCGGTCTCCTCCTCACGGGCATTCTTTTCAGGGTTGCCCTTTGAGACTTTGGCAGAACTAGGCTTAAAATATGGCTGGGAGAGCCTCAGCTCTTCTCTCTCCTATGGAGAGAGCAGGGGGGGGCAGGAAGACAGAAGGAAGACTGCTTCTAGGACTTGTGGGTAACAAACTGGAGGCACATACTAGGGAGAACCTGCATTGCTAGGCTTCAGCTAGGGAAGGGGTTTTCTGTAAAATCTCCTTTGAAGAGTGGGCCCTGCTAGAAGACGACTCCTTCCTTTGGCTCTACAGGCTGTTACAGCCGATGCATGAGGCACAGATGAGGCCAGCACACCCCATACACATTTATATAAATACATGATATACAGCTTAATATTAGGGAGTGCAAGGTGGGAGCTTACTGAGATGCCATACCAGGCAGTGGTGCATCTTTGTGTGGGGAGGAAAGGGGGCTTGCAGAAGCATGAGGTAATAGCAAGGCACTTTCCAGAATACTCTGCTGCAGAGGCTCTTTGGGAAAGGGGATGACATTGCCATGGGCTCAAAAGGTGCAAAGATGTACCTATTTACATTCTGAGTGGGTGGCAGGGCCTGCATATTGCAACCCCCATCACCGTTATGTCAGACATCACTTGTGCTGCAGCAATTAACACTCAGGCAGCAGTTCTGCAGGTACTTGGGTTTCTCTTTCCACAGCAGTGACTTCTGCCGTGACCAAGGCAAGAGAATACTAGACACACACCAATGCCTAGGACAGTCACTCCTTCTGAATGAAACTGTCCCCAGCAGAGGCTTAGCTGTGGACCATGTTATTCTTGGCCTTGCTCTCCCAGAAAGTTAGGCACAGTGCAAGAACAGGTACAGCTCCCTGCAAAATGGGGCTTTTATGGCTGCTAAGGCACATGGATGTGCTGTCTCTACTTGGCATGACACTAGAGTATACACAGAGCCAGTGCTAATGGGAAAGCTGGTCTCCCACTACTCCCATCACCTGAAGGTGACCTCTGCAAAGCACCAGGACAGGACACAGCACACATAGTGCTCCACAGCTGCCAAAGATGACAGGAACATGCGCTGCCTATTCACTGCCCTCTACTTACCTCTCGGAGGGGCTCACTCAGCTCTCCCAGGATGCTCTCCTCATCAAACATCTTCCCCTGATAGCGGTGCTCATAGTAATCATGGATGCGTTGCCGCATGTCTGCAGGGAGCTTGTGGAAGGACATATACTGTTCCACTTGCTTGTACTGCACAGGGAGAGAGGAAGAAAACGAGTTACCAGGACACGTAACAAATGACACCCGCTCATGGACAAGCACATCCTAGACTGTACCCATATCTGCTTCCTTCGTGCCAAGCCAGGCCCAGGCCGACAAATCTGGTGCAGGAGAGAGCAACTTTCTGAAGACATGGGGAGTTTGCAGACATACTTGTTATATTCCCCAAATAGCTGCCCTGTGTTTAAACTTATACTCAGCCAGTCACACTGTGGAGACAACTCCTCACTCCCTGGGTGCTGAGCAGTCCAGGTGCCTGTTGTCCCCTACACACACTGCAAAAGCTGTGAGGAGAGATGAGTAAGAAGTGCTCAGCTGGGAATCTCCCCTCAACAAATAATGCTGAGCGAAGACTGTCCAAGCCCTGTGCAGAATCAGCTCAAGGAAAGTACAATGTGCCCTCAACAGAGGGTTTTTCCAGGGAACACAGCAGAACAGTGGCCAGGGTGTATGACCCAGCAGCATGGCTCTAGACCAGTAAGTGATGTACAGCACCTCGAGGCCTCAGCCAAGCACAGGAACCCACTGCACCAGGCAGGGGCCGTAGAAAACAGTGGAAGACAGTTGTGACCTGGATGTTCATAGTCACAGACAAACTGAAGGACACACAGAGACAGAAATACGAGTTATTTGGTTGAACCTGTGGCCTGCTTTTCCTCGGCTCTGTGTTCTTGTCTGTCGCGCTGTGATGGCACCTTTGCCTTCCTACCTAGGGCTGCACAGGTCTCAATTTTCTTCACCTTTTGCTGGGTCTCTATTGCCCCATGCACTCGTGCTATCTAACCTCTCCACATTTTTACCTCATGATTTTTACTTCCATCATGTCACTTACAGGGGAATACAAGGACATGCTCTGACTGATGCCAGAGAAGTATCTGGGGATAAATGGTGCTTTCCATGAATAAATGACAATTCCTCAAGGGCACAGGACTATAAATGGTCCACTTGCCTTGAAGGTGCTGCAGGGACAAGGTGTGTGCCTTGCAATGGTCATGCTCCTGCCCACTGGTATGCAGTACAGAATATGATCATGGGCATGTACGATACTAAATAATGCTGACACAAGGACCATGCTCCCCCTTTGCCACCCCTCTTTCCCCTCTTCTCCTCGATACATCTGTCCCTGAATGTCCCTTTACTGCAGCTTGTGCTGAAGAGCCTAATTACTGAACTTCTGCTCATTAAAGACCTCCCCTGCACACACCAGTGTCACTCAGCTCTCAGTACAGTCTGTGCTGCCACTGCCTTGCATGCTAACAACTTGATCTGCACCAGAGAGGAGAAGGAATTACTCTAAGAAGCCAAGGTGGCAGAGGGGACACTCGGGGTTTCCTGGCATTTCCAGAGCTGTAGCTAGCAGCAGAGGGGCTGGATGTAAATATTCATGATCACTACAGCATGATCAAAGTCAAGCAAGTCACCACCTCCCCACGGGGAGTCAGGCAGAGAATTGGCAATGAACGCTGCACTTTATTATTTGGATTGCTGAAGTTCTGTAGAGACTGGCAGGACGCTGTGTCAGGCAGCGCTGTGCTGGGTGCTGCACAGTCTGCAGCTCGCAAATGAGGGAGACAAAGGGAGCAGAAACCAACATCTCACATGTGGACAACCCACTGGTCTCAACCCATCAAGAATATTGCAGGTTATGCTCTTAATTGCACAGAGTTAAGGGCTTGGGTCAGATGCATAAACACTGATGTCTATTGCCACTGCAGACACAGTGCAGCATTTGAGACATCCATGGGACATGGCAAATCAGACAGAGGACACTCATTATGGGAAAGGAAATCAGTAGGCGCTAGCTTTTGCTGACTTGGGTTTATTAAATCATCCTAAATCCACAAACAGTTCTGTTTGTTTTAATGCTGCATTTTGCTGAATAAATTATTTGCCAAAATATCACCTCTCAGTTTTAGCCCAGTGTCTTTAATTGGACCACTGACCAGTGTCATAAGATGCCTCTCAGCACCTGCTGCCAGACACCTGCCCGCTACCCCTCTTTCTCTCCACCATAAGCCCTTGCTGTCAATCTCCAACTGACCTTTGCTTCTTGGGAAAAATACCCCCAGCCTCTCCAATTCACAAACACAGGTTGGATGGGGCAACTCAGACCCTTTACTTATACACTACTGTACCTGGATTTATTGCTCTGTAACAGACAGTAATAAATCACTGCTCTGCAAAGTCCCTAGGGCTTGTCAGATTCTCCTACAATCACTGTCCCTAGAGAAGGCTCAGAGTAAAAACAGGACAAATATACTTTACCAGAAAAAAAGGTTCTGCTTCTGATTACAAATTAAAAACGTGGTTATAAAAGAAAACTGTAAAGTAAGAAACAGTAATTTTCCTTGATGCTGCCCAGCCAGACTGAAGGCCACCACTCTTGCAGTGTCAAGCATCAATAGCAACTAACCAAAAGGTCCCTAAAAACTGTATGAGGAAGAGCCTTTCAAAGCGTAGTGGGATGTACATGTCTCTTCTCAGCCTAAGCTCTAAACAAGATCACTCCTGACGTGATCAGCAACACTCAGTGCTGGGACAAAGCAAAGGGGCAAGGGTGGTGAACATCAACAGCAGAGTGCATGGGTTTTAAAGACTTTGCCTGATAACCCTGAATTTACAGGTCTTCCTTTTTTAACTGTGCCCTGATACCATGCAGATCTGGCACTCTCTAAAGACACTTCATGCCCCCTTGAGTTGGCACCCCCTTGAGTGTCTTTCAGATGTGGCCAGGCCTAACCTGACAGCCCCCTTTTGCCGCCTTTCTGCTTTGTACTTGTCTGTTCAGCCTTCCTACTTGTCGCCACACCCTCAGTCTGACCTGCGCTCAGAGGAAGGCGCAGAGATTAGTGGCCTCTCAGAGTTCAACTAAAAAGACTCATTTAGGAATTATTTAAATCTCTCTGAAGACAATGAGTCCATTTAAATCCTAACTCATTTTCTTAATGCTGTTTTTCCTCAAATAAGCCTTTGAAGTAGGTATTAATATATCAAAAGGGAACCATTTAGCTAAGGATTTTTCCTTCTATAACTGGCCACTTCCCTGAGTTGTCTCAACACTCCCCTCCACTTCTACCAAAGCTCAGATCATTCACAGTCCAAAGGGAACTAAATATTTTTAACTCTTCCATGCCCTCAATCTCTCTCATGAATCCTCCTCTCTATGGCAGTAATAAATCACTGTCTGAAAAGGCTAGACTATTTCCTTGCCCCATGCTGAATATATAAAAGAGCCTGCATCTGAGAAGAGCTGCTCCATCCCAGCCCTGGCACTGACACCTCTTTGAGTCTTGTTTTTGCATCTCAGTTAATTCAAACACACACACCTTCACAGTATGCTAGCCAACATGGGCACGTACACATAACCTACTGTAATGAAGGCACTTGTCTCCCTCTATCCAATGATAAATACACTTTCCTATACACAGCTGTACTGCTTGCATCCTTCCAAAACCAGGCTGCAATCACTGTGGGTCAGAGTTTAATCTCAAACAGTTTCCACATCTGGACTCCATGGAAGTTAACAGAGATGCACTTAAAAAAAATGAGAATCAAGCAGAGTAATGCATTTCCAATTAAGTGAAAAATTATGATGCTCTGACAGGATTGGAATGCTGGTAGTACATATCCTGTGAGACTGGATTAAGGTGCACAGAAGCACCCATGACGTACAATGCTGGGGCTCTCTCGAGCGGATTAGTGCTTCACAGGGGTAAAGATCAAGCCATGAGATTCATCAGATGGACTGTGATGATGGGATGCAGTTGCATCTTTGTCTTATTTTCTCTGACCTATGATTAGGAATAAAACAGTGCAGCTCCCCAGTATTTAGTAATCATCAAAACCAAATAAATGCTGATTCTTTTTTTTTTTTTGTCTTTTAAGCCATTCTTATTCCCATCCTCAGGATCTTTTCTATGACCAGATACATATCTTACACAAAATTATTCAGACACACATTCTCATGGAGTCAAATGACTTCAGGAGTGAGTGGTTTAAGGTCACAAAAGTGAGCTTTTGTAACACAATAAAACCACACTGACACTGCTGGTGCAATCTTTGCTGTTTTCCTTTTCCAGACCTCCATGCTTGATTGTATTAAGCATCAGTACTAGCTTCTATAATTTTGCTTTTTTCTCTTCCTGAAATTTTGTTGAGAACTGTAACTGGTTGTGCTGGTCTTAACTCAGGCTACCACAGTTTATCCTGAGTCTGCCAACACCTGCAAATGCAGTTGGCTCTACATATGTATTCATGCTCATGAGCACCATCCTGATGTTTTCCAACGAGAATAGAGACATTTATAAAATTAAATGTGCACAGGGTTTACAGCTGAGGCTGAAGCTGGAGCTGGGTTCCTTCACAGAGGGAACCAAAGGAAACCCTACATACACTAGTAAGTGGAAAGACAGCTGGGGTGCCTGCATGAAGGGAGTGCTAGAGGGTTGGATCAGTGTGCCAAAGGCAAATTGTAGCAGGTTGTTTAGGTTATCAGTGTCTATTTCAATACCAATTCAACAGGAACAACTCAGACCACATCTAGCCCAGCACCAAACATTATCAGTGCTACTTCTGCTTTCTGATTAATGAGCTAAATTTAAACCCATGTCCATCTACTCTTCAGCTTTGGAAGTTATTCAATAGCTCCTTCCATTCTGCAAAAAAGCTTTACGTAATGCCCTTGATCTGAATTCTTCCAAAGACTGAGTTAATTTTTTACCATGACACCAGCTCAGTTTCCTACAGAAGGATGATTTTTAAATTAAGTTTACATGTTACATGCTGAAAAACATGGAACACTTTTACCCTTACTTCATTAATACCTTCAGAAATTATCTTACCTAGAATCAGGCTCATTACTTCTTGCTGTGTTACAAAGACAACAGACATCAGCAGAAAATTCTTGGAGCATTTTTTCCACTTACTATACAACGTGTTACATTGAGGATGGCTATGATGATCAGCTGGTGTCGTCGTCTCCCCTTGCTGTTCATCAGTACCTATTCAGGCAAGGATTATGCTTCAGACATTCCTATTTCTGGGCTGCGAGATGTCAACAGACTTAGTAGGGTCAATTATAAGCCTGAAGAAACATTTGTTTACTTCCTCTCATCAGCTGCATTGCTGCAGTGGCCACAGCACAAGCCAGGGAACTCCACCACAGCGGATGGTCCTGTTCAGCACACAGCGCTGAGTCTGCAGTCACACACCCAGAGGACATGGCCTGCCTTTGCTGCAAGCAATGGAAATGCCTGCTAACTTCAGGGGTCCTAGGAGAGCAGATCCCAGAACTCTGGGACAAATCTCTCTGCATTAAATATTGTGGGCAAATATTGTTTGTCTCTTGAAAGGTCCCATCCTAGCATGTCAGTAGTCCAGCACAGGGAACTTTTGGACCCAGACAATGAATCTTTTATTATTCATTAAGCATGTGAAACTCATATCACAGGACATTTTGGAGATGTCAGGTCGTGTCACTGGATCCACATATTTGGAGGTGTGATGCGGAAAAAGAGATCAACATTACTTTCATCAGAAGAGCAGAACAAGAGAGATGAGGTAAAATCTGCCAGTGGACAAAGGCCGGAGATGGGGAAAAGGGAACAGTGAGTCTGTGCGATTTGAAATCAGTATTGCTAGGAGCAGCCTTTTGCCAGGAGAGACGGCTCAGCAGGGAGGCTTAGTGCTTCGCATTATGATGTAGTTATTTATTTCTTTACAGTTCAAGTGCCAAAATTAATTTCAAAACTGACAATGAAGTTTGAAATCCCACATTGGGATACAAAGAACTGCGGAGAGAAGAGCACTTTCCTTTCCGTGACAACACACGCAGCGCTCGTGCATGCACAAACATACTGTTCAGACCAGGCTGTCATTGACATTGCTCAAAGAACAGAACTATTCGTCTGGCTTCCGCCCTCAGAAAGAAGATGTCACAATCCTGGCTACAATCACAGTACCTCTGATACAGCAAACCAAGACGAATCCCCAATGTAAACCTGCTGACAGAAGGCAATATACATGGCAGCTTCGTTTTTCCTTCTGTAAAGATGCACTGTGCTGCTTCCTTCCCTCGTCTGCATGAGCGCTGAGTGGGTACTGCACCTCATCGCAGTCATATGCTCCACGTAGGCCCTGCCACCCGTAAGATGGACACACTCACACACCTGGGCACTGAGCTCTCTGCTTCAAGTGCTGCCCCATCACCACTGCTCAGATACCTAGAAGATGTTTTACAGCTTCAACGTGGGGCTCTTCGTAACACACGGGTAAACAGTTTCAAGGAAGAGTAAGTTCACCAATGAAATATTCTTGCAAGCACTAAAAGTACTCACATTTGGTTTGTGTGGTGGAGTTTTGGTAGTGGCCGGGGTGGGGGGGCAGCTACATGGGTGGCTCCTGTGAGAACCTGCTAGAAGCTTCCCTGGAGCTGCATCTGGCCAATGGTAGTGCCTCTGGGATAATGTATTTAGAAGGGGAAAAAAACCCTGCAGCTGGGAACCTGCAGCAGAGGAAGGAATGGGATGTAAGAGAAAGAATTAGGCAGACACCAAGGTCAGTGAAGAGAGGAGGGGGAAGGGGTGCACAGGAGCAGAGATTCTCCTTGCAGCCTGGGGAGGATCCCACACTGGAGCAGGCGGCTGTGCCCGAAGGAGTCCATGACTCTGTGGGAAGCCCAGGCTGGAGCAGTCCACTCCTGAAGGATAGCACCCTATGGAAGAGACCCATGCCGGAGCAGTTTGTGAAGAACTGCAGCCTGTGGGAAGGACTCTCGCTGGAGAAGTTCATGGAGGACTGTCTCCCGTGGGAGGGAACACACACTGGAGCAGGGGAAGAGTGTGAGGAGTCCTCCCTCTGAGGAGGAAACAATGGTGGTGAACTGACCACAGCCCCCATTCCCCATCCCCCTGCGCTGCTGGAGGGGAGGAGGTAGAGAAATCAAGGGCAAAGCGGAGCCCAGGAAGGAGGGGGTGAGGGAAGGTGTTTTTAAAATCTGGTTTTATTTCTCATTATCCTACTGTGATTTGATTGGTAACAAATTAAATTGATTTTTTCCCCAAGTTGAGTCTGTTTTGCCCATGACCATAACTGATGAGTGATCCCTCCCTGTCCTTGTCTCGATGTACGAGCCTTTTGTTATATTTTCTCCTCCTCATCCCACTGGGGAAAGGAGTGAGTTGGCGGCTGCATGGTGCTTAGTTGCCAGCTGGGCCTAAAGCACTACACTACTCGACCCCAGTTTAGTTAAGGCCATAAAGGGAAGGCAATTTGCACTGCAAGATGGTTTTAATTCAGAAAACATTTCCATTTTATAACCACTCCAGGATTCTTTCATGAAAAGGATTAAATAACCTTAAAACAGTTGACACAAATTTCTGATTTTTTGGTTGAGCTGAACTGAACGAATCATTATTTATACCACCCTATTACCTATTTCTTACAAACTTCCTTTTAAAATCGAGATGGATGTGGTATCTGTAAAAGGACAGCTGCCTTGCAGCCCTGGAGGCACAATCCTGAGCCAGCCATTCTCACTGACTCTTGATTGCTCACTGCCTGAAAGCGGTTAGGGACTTTGAATCAGAGAGTCAAAGAACTACGAAGTTGGAGGGCACCTCTGGGGGTCATCAGAACTACGAAGTTGGAGGGGACCTCTGGGGGTCATCTGGTTCAAATCCCCACTCAAAGGAGGGCCAACTTACACCAGGTTGCAACTTCCTGGCAACCTTCTTGGACCTACTATCACACGTGGGTGGGTATGCAGAGATGGTGGGGATGGGGGACCCTTTGCTGCTCCAGGCATTCCTTAATATGTCAGGGGAAAAGCTGGACCCCTCCTGTTAAATTAAGCTGCATCTAACTTTGCTCGTTTCACTTGCTGACTCTGGACTGCAAATCAGCCAGAAAACCCAGCCCTGATTACAGAAAAAAACTACCTAGAGGCAGTGCTGAGACAGCGAGCCCAGGGCACATCAGAGGCCTTTGCTTCTAGACACAATCAATAAAGTACATCATTTATAAGCCTTGTTATCAACCCCAAATGCTTTGATTGATGGTAACATGGGACATAACAGTTCTCAGGCCATCTCTTAACAAACTGAGGTAAACACAACTAGTGCCATCATAACAGGATAAAGCAGAGCTCTCCAAACTTTTTCAGATTAGGAAATTTGATTAAATTTTGCATTTGATCAAATTTACCAGACACCTTTCATTTCTGGAGTGCTGCACACCCCCTACCCTCTCCTTCACACACATTACCAGAAGAGTAAGGGAGCTTTGCAGCTTTCCTGCCACCCATGCTAGCTCAGGCGGGAACTTCTACATAACCTCCTTGGACTTTTAAGTATCTGGGAATGCCACCTGAGAACCTACAGACATTGGTGGCGAGTCATCTTGGGAATGGCACTTCAAATCCTGTCCAGAGTGGTAATGAACATGAAATCTCCCATCTGACAGCTTTGGGGCAGAGTAGGTGTGGGAATAGTCAGTCTTTGCCCAATGCCATGCTAACAGAACAGCTCACACTACAGTTATCTTAATGTATCTGCGCTGGGTCGTCCCCAAGGTAGCACTGGCTAAGCCAACCCTCGAGTCACAAGAATTAATACAGCTTTGGTACAGTGCTGCGCTTGGGTTAATTACCTTTGCTTAAAGGAGGGTGGAGGGGAGCTAATCAGCAAGGGCATGTTGCCAAGCTGTATGTGATTACACTTATCCAGGACCCCAGCTAGGATCTCTGCACTGAATTCCCTGCACATGTTCATTTGGAGGCAGTTCAGAACACTGAACTGCATAGTAAAATGTCCTAAACCCACAGGAGTAGCCATGGAGGGTCAGGCTGAGCGCTCCTCTCACCTGGTGGTGTGTCCCTGAGAGTTTCAGGTGCTTTGAGAAAGAATAGAAGAGGTGCACAGCAATCCAGCTCCTGGCCATACCCTCCTAGCTTTTCTGACAAAAGCAGGTTAGGAATACCTACTGCCTGGGGTTGTATCTGCATCTTAGCATTCAATAACACTTGAAAGATTTCCTTATGTGAATTTGTTCTAAGTATTCTGAGGCTAATCAAACTTTGCACCCTCTAGCAGTGAGTTCCACAGTTTAATTGCATACCATTAAAAGAAATCACTCCTTAAACCTGGTGCCTAGTAAGACTGTCTATGGCTGGTATCTAAGAAAGGCCAAGGACTGGCTAAGCCTGGAAGACAGAGTCTCAGTTCTCACTGTAGTAGGTATGCACAATGGCAGCATCTCACATCCCCACTAACGAATATTGGTCTAACATCTGCTTCACCTACAACAGAGACTGAATGTTCCAGTTGTCATGCTTCAGTCTTTACAATTACTACATTTTCCCCGATTACTCTTAGTTGGATTCAGACTGATGACAGAAGGGCTGAAATGTTGATCGTTGGACAGCAAAGTGCTTTTTTGCTTGGTTAGCTAGATCACAGGATAAAACTGTGGCAAGAAGGACTGTGCTGATGCAGGGCTGTTTCAGGAACAGAGAGGTGATGTCATTAGTACTTCTGCAGGATTTATAAAGTGATTCTCTTTAGTGTTACCTGCTTGCGCCCTTGCAACAGTACTGCAGCATGTGCTTCTTCAGAATGATAAGTGAATATGCAAGTATCTAAGTACCTACCCAGTTTCAATATATATTTTAAGAACAAGAGGCATTGGATAGTTCAAGCAGTGATGGTTCATGGGGGAGGAGCAGGGAGAGCAAAGAGCTTGAGGGAATGCCAGTATAGCAGAGAGATCTTGAGGAGAGATGAGGCTCTGGAAGGAGAGATCACAGCTTTGCTGGGCGCTGCAATGCTGACAGCAGCAATTCTTACCTCCCATCAGTCATTCTTCCATATGTACCTGAGAAGATAACATGGGAGAGCCAAGCCTTTCTGCATGATGCCCATCACTGCTTGCATCCTGCTAGGATGGGAGAGTGAAGCCCGGAGTCTCTCTCTGCTTTGTTCCAAGGAGCGTGGCTGCAGTAAGCAGCATAATCACCACTCCCAAAAGCCTCAAGGTTACAGAGTATGCTGGGGAGGATGAGAGTGTGTGTGGTGACTTGATATAAATATTAATCCAGCTGAGCTTTAGGATTAAAGAAAGAAATTAATAGGGGAACCTGCAAAGAGCATGGAAATAACTTGCATATTGGTCAAGTTTATTCCTCTTCTGGGGAGGAAATACTCTTCCTCTCTTGTGAGCCACCGTTACTGCTGGTTGTGGGGTAATTTTGCAGTCAATGATGAACTTCTATGTTAAGGCTTGAGCTCATCTGCAAATAACTGAAAAGGGCCTTGCGCCTCTGCTCCTGTTCATGGACCTGCTCCACCAGCACCCTGCACCAGCTCTGGCACCCACTGGACTCTACAGTAAGCTAATTCAAACCACTAATCTGGCAGAAAACTAACCCAGAAGAAAGAAATCAGCTCAGTGGAGGTCTGAGATCATGAAAGGTGGTGCACAAGAGTGAAACAGTGCAGTTGAGAACAGTGGCAGGGAGCACTGGGTGAGAATGTGTATGTGGGGCTTCCCTTCTTCGGTCAAAGCTGTCAGATCAATTCAGTTACAATATGTAACTGCACAACATGACTTTGGGAAATTTTTCTATCAGAATCCTTCAGGATGGACTTGTAGTAACATTCTCTCACATATAGGAAATAGACATGAATCTTGGGTGCGAAGATCAACTCCTGATCCTGCCACTGAGTCTCTCTGACCATGGGCAAGTAATTTAGGGCATAACCCATTCTGCAGGCAAGATGGGACAGACAAGTCCCTTCTAACTTTGCTTATGGGACTGGAAATAAAATAGTCATTTCAGAATGCCAGATCTAAAGAGCTATTCTGATTCAGAGCTTTTTAAGGGTAGCCCAAACCAGACTTACATGATGCCTTTGCCACTTCCAGTGCTTGAGACAGTGTAAGAGTGCTGTGCCACGTGGGATCCTCCACTTGTACCCAGAAACCTCAATGCTACGCTGTTTTTGAGGGTGCAACTTCCCCCTCCAAATTCTCCATGCTTCCTACCACCTCACTGATTCTATACAGCTTCCCTGCCTTCCAGAAAGCAGCATAGCATGAAGTCAGATGCTACAGGAGATTTAGATAGGACAGGGATTGAATGTCCAAATGTTCAATGAATCCAACCCAGAGTGAGACAAGCCTGCTACTGAAGCCAACAGACAGCACATCTTTGCTTTTATTTCTCTTCTCTATAATCCTGTTTGTACAAGGGAAGAACAAGCTAGTTTGGCAGAGATCTAGACAATCTGAAACTTCACCAGAAACTCACTTCTGAACCTTGTTCTGAAGGTTACACAAAGCAAAGCCTGCCAGTACAGTTATTAGCTATAACCTTCCGTCCCATTTGTATGTTGTTTCTGCTATTTCTCTCCCTCCCCACTGCCTCCCCTTTCTTTGGCTACTCCCAGAACAGCTGGTAAAGTCGCTGTAGCCTAGGCCTCTGCTGCCGTGAGAGGCAGAGCACTGTTTGCAGCCCAAGGGTGTACTCAGCAGAGGTCTCTAAACTGCTGTCTGTGTCTACCAATCGACCTCCAAACTTGTTGAGATTCTTTGCTTATAATATGCTTCAACAGACACATTGTCCCATGAGGACTGAACTAAATTGAGTTGCAGGGTTGCAAATCACGAAACAGCCTCATTTTAATCATGGGTATTCAAGTGCTACGGAATGCAGAAAGTAAATACATATTTGTTTTTAGGCCATCATTTGTCCCATTTGCAAGAGGAAAATGAACGTAGTCAATCCCTGAGGCTTTACTCCTAGGAGAATACCTTGGGAATTGAACCTGTTACAACCACTACATACGAAATATACCCTTTGCTAAATCCTCTACTCACTGCTTTTGTCATAAGGGTTTTCTCCTGGATCTGTTAACCCTCTCATTCACATCTCCACATTCTAATAAGGCTTTAACATTTCACACCACTTCTGACACTCCTGACACAGTCACTGATGGCCTTCTGGTGACTGATTTCCCTGAGTACTGACTGGAATCCAATTTCCAGGGTCAAGTTCTGCCCTTGTCTTCAGACCTGTTTTAAGAAAAAAATTGTAGTGCCCATTCCCGCAGGTGTAAAGTTGGCTGAGGCTAGGCTGACCAGGTGGTTGGACTTGCAAATCAGTCCTTGACTTCTATGCTGTCCCAAACACGTTTGAATAAATACTCTGCATACACAGATTTGATCAGCTTGCATTCCTAGTGCTGCAGTGTCCTTCGCTTTGGCATGCCTTACATTCAATTAGAATTAGTCCAGCCAAACTGTAACTCTGTACAAAGCCCAGTGCTCTAGTGGCATCCCAGTCCTCCACACTTCTTCTCCTAGGCTTTTTCCTTCTTTTAGTTCTAGCTGTGGTTTGATCTTCCTTGTCCTCAAAGCGTGATTCAACCTGTTGTCTTCTTTGCTTTCATTCTCTGCCCTACTCTCTCTCTATGGCCCAGTGCAGTAATCCCTGTGTCTCAAACCTGTTCCTAGGCCATCTAACAAATGCT